>NW_025335317.1:9907697-10152744 GCF_004798865.1 Varanus komodoensis
CACACACACACACACACACACACACACACACACAATGAGAGAGTGAGAGAAACTGCATATGGAAATCCTTGGGTTTGAAGAGAGTTTTTTTACACAGTGCCCACCTCTGTTTTGAAGGGCAAAGTTTTCATCGCCTTTCAAAGAGCAGAAAGGATGCTGTAGTAGCAAAAATAAATTTTTGGGTCCAACCCACATATCTGTTTAGGGGCCTGAGTATTAAGTAGCCATTTCTGAAGAATGACATAGTATTGCTAAGGTGCATATTTGGGTTCCCTGATCTATCAATCCAAAGTTTCATCATCAATAACCCCGATCAGGCAGATGGAAGTGACACCATTATAATCCATGTATAACTCTTAATTCTGTGTCTGGGCAGTGATGATTCTGAAAAATGATCCATGCGTTGCATTCTGTAAATTCCATTACACTTAAATCACGTGTTTATGTTCATTCTTGGAGGGGAAATTGCAATTAATGAACAGTTCTATGCAGCAAAGCTGGCAGTCTGACAAAAACTAGGAAGTGAGTTGTTTTCCTGTCTCGACTGATGGCTTTGCCTTTCATCAGTGACCATCATTATTCTAGCAAGCAGATTTATTTCCCTTTTGATATTCCCCTTTCATGCAAGGATTCTGTCATTGTTCTAACCTGTAGTGTTCATTACACATAAGTGGAGGACAGCCTTTGGCAATGGTGAAAGGGAAGAATCTTCAGTTTAGGCATTTAGCCTTCGTGATCCACTGTTCTTTCCACACCCCAGAACAATCTGGTGATATATTCATCTGGAGAATCCTTTTTGTTTGGGAGGTGGGGTGGTGGCGGAAAGAGTCAGATCATGGTTTTTGTCATCCTAGGACAGTGAAATATTTGTGGCCCTCAGAGCAGAACAGTTAGTTACAATTCTGTGTATGCACTAGTTTTACTTTGCTGTTCCTGCAGCAGTTTAGATGGCATGGCAGGATTTTTTTTAAAAGATGTGAATTCTGTCCATATGCTCTTGCAGTTAAAAACACCTTGGCTGCCCATGCAAAAGTTTTGTAGAGTATGAATTGCATAGTTGCCCTCGGAGCAGAAAACAATACATCACATTGGAGGCTGCGACTGCTTTCATACCAGCAGTCACGTAGAAAGCAACAGGGGTGCCCAAGCTACTGTAGATGAGGAAGGAGGGATCTTACAGGCGTTTGCAAACATTAAAATTTGGATGCAAGAAGTCAGAAAATTATATAAGGTTGAAAAATCCTTCCCTTTTCTTGGGTGGCTTCTATATTGTTTCATGGCACTTGCATCTGGCACATGTAAGACTTGAAATGTATAATTTTCAGAAGTTTTGAAGCAGTGGAGAACATCATTTTCTGGGCAAAAAGAGAGATTTTGGGACAAAGTGATGTGCATGTGATACCTACTTTCATATCAAGCCTACAGAAAATGCATCATGAAACGGTAGTATTTTACATGTTTATGAAATGTAGGCTGCTCACCTGTATTCATTTACTTGAGAGTGAGGGTCACTGAACTGTATCTGACTAAGTAAGGTATAGGTTAATTCTTAAAGAGCAATCCTGTATCTACTTCTCCCATTCCTTTCAGTGGAATTTAATTCCAAATAAGAATACATAGAATTGCAGTATCTTTTGGCCTTTTCATCTTCTGAACAAGCTGCACTATAACATTACTGTTTCACCATCTGTAGCAAAGTTTCTGCTCTGCAGTTCTTTCAGAAGAGATGTGAATGGGTTGATCACAAGGGAGGGGCCAGGTCAAAAAGGATAGCATGTGCAGGATATCTCCAAACTAGATCCAGGATCTTTGGCAAAAGGCAATTAAATTTACAAGCAGTGAAGACCATTGATGTTCTTCTCATGAAGACAGCAGCACTCTTAGGGGACAGAAATCCATCTTGCCTCTTTCTTTATGTTATAATGTTTGTGTTTCCTTGAGTTATCAGTACTTAGTTATCACGTCTACGTTGTTGCATTCTGTATTGTTTTAAAAGTTTTTTTTAAGGAAGTTGGAAAATGCCAGAAATGCATATTATGCTACAAAATGTCTCTGTGAAAGAGGTATTTGGCTTCCCCCCCCCCCCCCACCAAGCAAGAATTTTATAACAAGCAAGAAGTAGACTAGGGATAGGCATGTCTAGGGGCCATTTTCAATACCTGGATCCACCTGGTAGACCACATCTTCCCCCCTCCCCAGTGGTACCTAAAAATGGACCTTGGAATGGCTCCAGAGTACCAAAAAAGTCTAAATTATCTTATTTGGGTGTTACAGTATAATTAGCTGCTTTTAATGCTATTTTGGTTTTGTTTTATTCTGTTTTATTTTTAAGTTTGATTTGTACAACTTTTTAATGGGGGCATGGAGCCCATTTACCAGTAGCTGCCTACCCTGAAAAATGGGGAAAACCTTGTGCCTGCTGGATCCCCTTTATCTCTCACTGTGAGGGTGTCATTTTGGAGTCTCACACAAGCGATTATCCATGCATGTGCCGTGCCAATGCATGTGCTTTATTCCCTTGTTCCTTTCCCCTGCTGCTGCTGCTGCTATTACTGGATTTATAGTCACTTTTTATATGTATTTTGCAATAATCCTTCTTGGGGAAAGTGTGCATGTGTTATCTCCATAAAGCTTTGTAGTTTTTTTCCCTCCAAAGTGACTCCTGTCACCCATCTACAACAGTGGTAAGTCCCCTAATACAGCATTTACACAGGAGGGTCAGTCTATGGATAGCAAAACATACGTTTCTTTAAATCTTACATAGTTTAGCAAAACAGTCCTAAACATATGCAGTGGTATTTATTGCTACAATTATCGCTGTAAATGCCATGATTACACAAAGTGTCATGTCACACTGATTAGCTCTGGATCCCCTAATGTAAGTGATAATGTAGAAATCCTGGAATTTGACTTTCTTTGAGGGATCTCTGCAGGGGCGGGGGGGGGGGCGGGGAGCAACTATGAACTATGCCATCCTGTTCTTTCAAAGTCATAAGTAATTGGGGAGGGGAGTGTTTAATTTTCTTGAAGCACTAAAGCAAAGCACAGATAAGGTAGCATAGATAAAAAGACAATGAGCACTAGTAATTCTACTGGTAAAATGAGACAAGCATTTACATAAAATGTAGTGAACAGAATAAGTTGCCTTAGGGTTGCTTGGATTACAACAGTGTAATCCAAGGGTTTTAAGTACAACTCCCATCAGCCCCAGCCGACATAGCCAAAGTCCAGGAAAAAATAGTGCTGTAGTCTACAAAGATTGGAGATACCAGGTTGAGGAAGGCTGGTTTACTCCAGACATTTTCCCCCAGTCTTGTTCCAGGAAGAGTCGCTTCCTCAAATATTGTTTGAAAATGTCTTGAGTGCGGCTCTTTTTTTTTTTTTTTTAAGTGTAGTTTCTTTCACTGAGTAAGGTTTCTCCCCTATATTTACCATGTTTTTTGAGAGGTGCTGATCACAATGTATTTCCTCTAATAGCAGGGTACACACTCTAAAAGCATGTTATGCTTTTTTTTTTTAGTTAAAAATCTATTTGAACTTGTTAACCTGATTAGGATAAACTTATAATCAAGTCAACCATCTTTCACAACCTCTGAACAAAACTAAGTCTTTGAAGTGTGTTGCAAAGCATTTTTTCCAGCTCAGATGTTAAGAATTTTAATAGAAAATGATAAAAGCAATTTCTCCTGCACATTTGTATGTTAACATATCCTGAGAAACTGTAACTTTAGGCACAAGTTATTAATGTTTTCTTCTACTCCTGGGTCAATAAATGTCCCTCTTGCACAGTTCATTTGAGATTGCTGAATTGTATTCCCTTGTTGTTTTTGCACATGTCTGAATGTATTGTTTTGCTTGTTCTTCATATGTAAACGTTTAATACAATAGCTGAATTTTTATACAGTATTTGCGTATTATCTTGAATTTTTTTCTAATCTGTCAACATGTGACTTTCTCTCTGTAGCCTCAAGTACTACAGCCTTCCAGCCTCCTTCCCCGTTTCACAGACCTCGCCCAGGGAAAATTAATAAAAACATCACACACCGCGGCCCTCAGTGAAAATCCCAGTCAAGACCAACAGAAAACCGGTGGCCATGAACATCAGAATGCTGCAAATGGCTCTTGCACCAATAGCCTAAATGTACCAAGCACTTTAAATACCCGTTTAAATGTTAAAAAGTCGGAGGAGAATTCACATTCCATCAAGAATGTTAAAGTTAGAGAGAAAACTAAAGAACTGACCGGTAGAAAATCTAATATGCTACAGACTCATCCCTCTTCTTGCCAATCGTCTGCCCAACATAATACGCAAGAAGTGCAGACCAAATTAGTTCTAAAAAATAATTATTCACGAACAAACGAGGCTTCACCCCCAAAGACTTCAAGAGCTACAAAACCCCCAAAGCAGAATGCTTTAGTGCCTCCTCCAGTAACTGTTGCAGCAGCATCTCCAGAAGGCTCTCCTGCTTCAAAGGAGCCCAAACTGATGCCACCGGGCAGCCCAGCGCAACTGCAGTCAGCATCCAGTCAGCCTGATCTGAATAGAAAGAGCCAGAGAACCTCTAAACTTCGTCCTCCAACCATTTCCTTTAGGCCCAAGCAAACGACAAATCCAAGTATCATGATACCTCCCGAACATCAGAACTCCTCACCTCAGACAAACCACTCAAGACAACTAACACAAGCAAAGGAAAATATGCAGAACCAAGATTCAAGCATCCGTTCTGGTGACAGCGTGGCTTCTAATCGGCATTCCCGCCTCCCTAAACCAAAGACATATTGAAAGTATGACTTGCATATGCATTTGTCAGTGTCCTGTATTGTGAAGCTGCTTACCCTCATCCTTCCTTGCCTCAGTCAGGATTCTACATCCAAAGTGTCCAAGCATTGAATGCTGCGTTTCTTCTAGCATCTGACTATTCTACTCTCTCTTAATTTCGTACCATTTAGAAATGTACATCATTCCTTCAAAATGTGGTTTGCAAAAGCCTATGGTTTCCACTGTTTGCATTATCCGCAAGTCCTTTGAAAGTTAGCTTGGCTTGATACTAATGTTTTCAGTGACTACTGGTTGCCAGAGTGTTACACCATTCGTCAGAGTCGGCTGTTTCTGGAAAAGTCTATGATTTGGACTACTGAATAACAGATGGCTAAGGCTTCACTTTACATTCTAATTATAAGTGGTGGTCATACTATACAGTGATGGTCCTTTTTGTCTTCATCCCCAGCCATAATTCTGACTCCGCATCTCAGAGGCCTATGCAAAATGCTCCTGTTTATAACAATGCTCAACCCAAGACATTCTTTAGAATGTCTGTTTGGTGTTTGTTTAAGGCTTCTGTTTTTCCAGACAGATCCTAAATTGCTTTATTTGCTTTTGGATCTATATTCACTGTTCACAAGTGGCAAGCGGAATTTCATTGGGTGAAATGGAACTTAACTGTATTTAAACATTAATTTATTGATGCACTATAGATAGCCTGTAGAATGTTTTTGTGTTCTGCAGGTGTTGTGAGATAACTGAAACCCCCATTTAGAATACGTTTTTAGGATACATGTCCAAAACCCCTTTTCATGCAGGCCGTCATGAAATGGAATGTGATATGACTTGGAATAAGTCTGTGACTTCCATGCTGAGTATATTCCTAACATCTTTCATTTTAGAGTTTAACAATGCTAATATTATTTATTGATTTCTGTAGCTGTTAACAAGTCTCAAGAAGCCAACTTGAAAAGTTTGCACAAAACTTTGCCATAAATGTAGGGATTTGAGAATAGTTTTTCCTAATAGAAGCTTGTTTTTTAAGCCCTATTTTAAAATGCACATGTTTGGGGAAACTGCTTGGTGTAAGATGAGAAGAGTTCAGGGGTTAAAACTGCTTTGCAATGAATGATAGGTGGAAAGTTGATGGGTAAATGTAAAAAAACCCCTCTCAGATATATCCTGCAAGAAGTTGGGTGTAGTCAGATTTTTATGGCACCATAACATAAATAGATACACCCACAGCTTAAATATGCAATGAAAAGCATCAAACCCCCAAAGGCAAATATAAAATATCGGTTTAACTGCATCTATGTCTAACTCAGGTGCCAACCAGATGGTATTTTCCGATACTGTCTTCTGTAGAGTTTGAATGAAACAGTTAAATGAGAGTTCCATCATGGTGGCTTTGACCCATCTGTTGACTCAAGCAAGGATTTTGCAGGAAAATGCATTTTAAAACTTAGACTATTTGTAGCCATTTGCTTCTTTTAAGCCAAGGATTACTTCTGCTCTCAGCAGGGATGTTGAAGAAACTTGGAAAGACCAAACATATTCAATTGCAAGACTGACCACACACACCTCTTAGGTGAACTATATATGTATCACCTTTAAACTTGCAATGAAACATTTCTGGTTGCTGTCTCTCCTCAGTTGTGGGATATTTTTCCCCTAAAATATTTTCAAGTGGGACAAATATTTTAAACCACTTGTCTTAAAGCAACCAGTGTTGGGTGATAAGAGGCCTAAGTTTTAAATGTTAACAAAAATGTTTTGGAATTACCCATTGAACCACATGGTTTATAATCAAACTGTCCATAGAGTTGTGATGGAATAATTGTTCAAAGGATGGGGTTCTTGTGCAGGGATTATTTAAAGCTGCAAAGCAATTTGTCTTAACAAATTTTGGTTGTGGTCAGAGTAGAGGCATAGTTGGGGCTTTTTGTCTGAGCATTAAATGTAACAGGATCCCATATGCCATACTTTCCACTATTAAAACACTCCTGAAAGAGAAGTTCGTGGTTCTTCTTGTTCTTACAAGAAGAGAGTTGTGGTTGGTAAACGAAGTTTTAGAATTGAATTGGTTAAATCATATTTCACATTCGGTCTCACAATGACATCACTTGAGGTCTACCTTGCAGGGATTTACCCAAAAAAGAAAGAATTCTGCCACTTTTTTGTCACAGGGAAAGTTGTATGAAAAATTGTTCACCTGGAAAAAGGAGTTGCTATTTGCCTAGTGCAACTGCTGGTTACAAGATGGCTTTTAGAGAAAAGCCCTTTGCATCCATTTTAAAAGCTAGACATGTTTTTTAAGTATAAACCAGAAAACTTTCAAGGATTTATTTTTTAATTCGTATTACTGAAATTATTACTTAGGGCACTTAATGTCAACAAAGCACTGCGGGCAGGCATGTTTCTGTTCCTTACGTTAGCTTCAGTAAAATATAATACTTGATGAAAATAAACTGTTTTCCAAAGGTAATTTTAGCATTGCATACCCTCATTTTTTAAACCGACAGACAGGCATTTAAGAAGCAAAGCTGAGGACAGAAGGTTGGCTACATGTTAGGTGGTGATGGGTAGCCTCAGCTGTGTGCACTTCAACATACACAAATTTTAGAGTTCTGGGGTAAGTCGGCTATCACATGACCGGAGTATGTTGTTAAGGATCATTGCCTCACTACCTCAGGCAGTTATCTGACAATGAAAGCCAAGCTCAGAGATAATGGCTTTCACCAACTTGCATTAGTCCAAATATTTAAACTGGGCATGTGCACTTTCTCTGAGTGTTACCATATGAAAGGAAGTTCTAATGTATGTTTCGAAAGTCCAGAGTAGGAGAGAGAGATTTTTCAGATGTGGGGAGGTGACTGAAGGCTCAGTATAGTTTGTAGATAGTGCTTTGTGGAATGCCAGGCCTGCGGTGAGACTCCAGTAGATGCAAGTATCTATTTCAAGGAATATCAGTACTTAACTTCAAAGTGAAGAAATGTAATTAGGATCAGAACAGAGATTTATTTTAGGTATATATATTAAACAATTGGATTTTTTAACCTGTGCATTTTATCCTTTTGGATTCTCCTACATTATGCAATAATTTCTAAAGTATTAAATTGCTTCTCAAAAGTGTATAAGGAAGAAGATATTGGTCTTTTAACAATAGATGCAGATGTGCAACAAAACTAATTTGCACTTTAAATGATGAACTCTTTTGCTTGGAGTTGTGCCTATATTTAATCTACATGCCTATGGCTGAGTTAGTGAAATAGTTTTCAATAAGTATTGGGTGTTAGGAGTTGGTTTTTTGTTTTTTATTTTGTACAATGAAAGCTTACCACAGACAATGCAGCTCATAAAATGACTCTAAGCTGTCTTTCTTTGCCACCAGTCCTTCATTATTTCTAGACATTTGTTCATGGTACTGTAGCCTACAGGACTGCAAGACTTAGTCTCCCAACAGTTTGTCTTAGTGAGCTTCCACTTTTTAAATGTCCACAACGTGCATAGTGTTGCTGAAAGTTTGGAAGCAATTCATCCAAAAGAAATACCCACAAAGGCAAACTTGCCAGAAGTGAGGCTTAAATATTCTGGGTCCTTATGTAATTTATGCTGGTGCTCATGTCAGGTTGGATGCTGTCCTCTGTATTTTGAAGAGATCTGCCCTTCAATTTATATGTTTAAATTTCATTTTTGAAGCATTAACAAACCTGTGCAGTAGTTGAACTTCACCAGTTGTTGAGTGAATCATTTGTGTAATCAAATCCTTCAAGTGGTTCACAGATAAATATGATATGAATTCTAAATTCTACTATGGTGAAGTTCAGGTAGACAGCACATAAATCAGTCCTTGCTCTCAAATGCTGATTTTTGTGTTAATGCAGTTTATGTAACTTGAATAGCACTTGTGGTTATTTTGTCCACTGCATGTCACTCCATAGGCATTCATGAAGTCTTTCATATCCTGATAGATTAGCATGCGTGGGGATGAGATGTATGTTTTCATAAGTTCTGGTTTTGGTAGAGAGGCATTCCTATGCTTTAAAATGGATATTGATTCTGGAATAGTGTTTCCATTTCATCTGTCTTTCATCCAGTTGCAGTGGTTCTCTGAATGCTATAGACACAATCCAGCTGAGGTATTGCAAAGGCCCACTAATTTCAGTAGGAAAATTAAGTTTGTGCTCAGCTCTCAGTGAAAGTAAGTGAGAATTAAATGCTTAGCAGTGTCGGATCATGGCCTGTTGAAACATGATCATAGTTGCGGACACAGTTTTAGACTCTTCTACAACTATGCTCTAGAAAAATGCAAAGATGTTTTGATCACTGTTGTGGTAAAGCTGCTCACTGCCTATGTAAATGTCAAAAGCACCACAGTAAATTAATATTAACTGCAGTGTTAGTATTTGTCTTAAAATTCAGTACTAGCTGCAAAAGTACCCTTAGTATTTTGTTTAAAGAAAAATCAAAGTAAATACTGTATATTGGAACTTGCTTGTAAAGATTTAAAAACTTGTATGTAAAGACTTTCCTCAATGTTGCTTTAGTGAATAAAATTCATAATTCGGAGTGTCTTTTGTGTTTTAACTGTCATTGCCTGCTTGTGTGTGGCTGCTGGATAAAGGCTGGGAGATGCAGAGAATTGCCGCTCTTGGCCTTATTTTTTAAAATGATTATTCTGCCGCCTAGTGTTGTCAGTGGAAATCTGCAAACCGCCTCATCGGTGTTTAGATCTGTAAACTAAAATGAGAAATGCTCTAATCCAGTATAATTTCAGGTGAACAGTACTGGAAAGAGTGAATTTAGTAATAGCTTTAACATACATTAGTTTGTCTAATAATTCAAATTCAAGCCTCTCTCTGAAACATTCCCTCTTTTCATTCTATTCACTGAGCAGATCGTCTTGGAAAAAGATTCCTAACTCCGTGTCTTTTCCTCCTGTAAGCTGCAGTAGAAAGAAATGTGAATGCAAGCTTGAACTCTTGTGAAGGAGGTAGCCTCTGTGTGCAGCCTAATGATCAAACAAATGCTTGCATGTGCATACCCAAAGAATGATGACCCAAATAATTTCGTAACATCCTCCCAGTGCCTTCATCTCAAGTAAATGACATGGTTGGGTAAGGATCAATGATAGTTGTGTGTAATGGTGCTAAAAAGTTGCCACAGGCCTAACTGCACATGGAGAAATTTATATACCTTTCCTTAAAGAAATGTTAAACTGGATGGCTTACATTAACATATGGAAATATGTACAGACTCTGGTATTCTGAGGCCATTTTGCATGACCATGTTGTTTCTACATACCGAAGGAGCAGGCAGGGTTGCAGGTAGCAGTCCTCCATGGATCAAAGGACTGAGCCATGAAAACTATGGCGCGGCTGAGGGAAAAGGGCACTGAAGGTCAAAGGATTGCCATGGTCAATCTCTCTAGGCCTCGTTTTATCTGAAGCATTTCTGACTCCCCACAATTTGGGCATGTCTCATAAATGTAATTTAAGAATACAGCAATTCCAGCTCTTAAACATATTCAATCTAAACTGCAGCAAGTCATGTTCAAACTACTGAGGCAAATATGCTTTAAAATGGCAATTCATATTTCAAAGGTTTCTCTAAAGCATCCCATTTTCTAAACATTGGCCAGGTAGACCTCCTCTAAGTGCCCTTTCTAGTCTCCCCCGCCACGCTATTATCCTTTCAAGCAAACAATTTAACCTGGGTTCAATCATCCATTTGAATGCTCTCCTACCTAGCATGTGTGCCCCATGCACCAAGGCAGTAATATCTGAGATCCCAGGCCATGGGGTATCAGTGTCCAATAGCCCAGTAACTGTTCTGGGTGTTCAGCTGTTGACAAATGCACAGGACTTTTGATAGTAATTAGTGAAGCACGCTGGAACTTGCAGAGCACGAGCAGAATTGGGCTTCTTTGCTTTGATGCTGTTGCTTTCCAGGGCAAAGTGGATTTCCCTCCAAAGCCAACATAAGCAAAACTTCCAAAGACTTTAATATTGATTCATGAGTTGGAATTGTGCAGATTGTATTTATTTTGGAACTACTGTCATCTGGTTCTCAGAGACTGATAGAATAGTAGGGTTGGAAGGGATCAAGAAGGCCATCAGGTCCAGTGCTGATGGACCTGATCAGTTCACCCTAAATAAAGCATCAGTTTGTTTCTTTAATCTCCGATCATGAGCAGGAGGTGGACACAAGTGACTGAGAAGTCCATCTTCTAATTAAGGCATCTTTAAACCAGGAAGCCCACTGTTTTGCAGCAAGACAGCAATGGGACTGTGAGAGGCACATTCTTCCAAGAACTAAAAGCATCATCAGAGGTTAATTGATGTGGATAAGTGACAAATTTTCTGAACCAAATTGACCCATTTTCTGAAGTGTCAGGGCATTCTTCAAGCTGGGGTAAAAAGCACAATGCTTCATAAAGACTTTGCAAGTGCAGAGTAGGGGCAAATATTTAAAAAAGAACATTGGGTCCTTGAAATCTGGAAAAAATAACTAGTACAGGACAGGATTGAACAAATTGGGCCCACTTTGGAAGTCATAGACTGAAAATACAAGTTACCCATCTCTAATTTTGGGGCCAAAGATACTTTATGCCAATCTCAAATCATCAAAAGTCTGCTTCAGAATCTAGTATAAAATGACCATTTACCAGTATTTTTTTTTAAAAATACCCTTACTTATTTGGGTTAAGCCTTCCTGTGGCTTTGTACTATTCCAGTGCTATTCTAGGGAGATTTATACAGAGTAATAGCTGAGCAGGTAAAATATTCAGGTTAAGCAAGTATACTGTTCATTTCTCTGTGTGGCAGGCATCTTGTAGTGAGGCCCAATTGCCTGATGGGCCTAAAACTTCCAAAGACTACTAATCCTCTTTTTAGCTTCACCATCCTGTGAAGCATGTTCAACTGGTAAGTGTTTGGGCAGGGCTATCCAGTTAGTTCACAGAAGACAAAGGATCTGAATCATAGTTTCCCCAGTCAAGCTCAACTTTCAAACCACTATCCCTAACGGGGGTAAAAATGGCCTATATAAGCACTGCTCAGTTTTAAGTATTGTGGAAACTGATTAGGAAGTTCCTAATTTGTGTGACAAGCAGCAATTACATGAACTTTCTACAAATGGGAATATCACTAGGAAGGAGTTTCTGGAGATAGCATCCAAGTAGCTGAACAACCACTGAGCAAAACAAAACAATTCTTAGGTGGACATACTTCAGCCACTTGCTTCCTACTAGTGTCTTACCAAAGTAAGCAGGAAAATGCCATTTATGAATTAGACTGAAGCTTCAACAGTCCAAATGGAGTGGAGGAAGAGGATCAATCATGGTAGCCTAATTATCAGACTGCTGAGTGATAAAATGCTAGTAATCACTCAACTAGCATGGTTGCTTACATATCACCACAAAAGAGGAGACCAAATACCACCCTTCCTCTAAGGAAAACTTGGGAAAGTTACTAGGGAAAGTCTAGATCCTCCCACTCCTGCCATGGTAACCCTTTCAGGGTTTTTCATGGGATGGATGGAGGGATGTATTTGCATGCTATTTCATACTACAGATTCTGGAGTAAAGATCATCAGTTGAATTGTACTGCTCCCCAGTAAATATGTGCTTTGTTCTTTCAAGTTTTGAAAAAAGAGTTGCTCAGTGCATGGGCTCATTCCTTCTGATTTCACCAGTTTTTCACTAGAATTTAAGGACAAGAAAGAGAACTTTGCTTTGGATAGTGTGCAGCAGATGGCACTGTGATGCAAGCTGATGGAAAAATGGGAATGTGAAGAAGGCAGATAAAACTCTTGCCTGTATCAAAAACAGCTTCCTAGTGCAATACCTGTGTCCTTTACCAATGCAGTTTCTGCAACTTACCCTTCTCATCTATCCTATTCTTGGTAATGAGTGGTACACAGATTAAACATGTAAACTCACTCCTGATTTCTGTTCATCCCCCTGAGTAACAGCCAATTAACTCAACTCCTACTCTTCAGCTGAAAGGAACTGTCATCATTCTGCTGGGAGCAGAGGAACAGAAGGGAATGGACAACCTGGTGAAATATACGCATGTGTAATTAGAAACAGAATGTTTCACAATTTATATTCATTCATAATATATGTTATGTTTCCAGCAAGTTGCACTTCAAACTGTTTAAAATTTTGTATATTTAAATGTCATGCTGCGTTTTATCTATGGTTTGTTTCTGTGCGTTGTTGAGAACTGCCCTGAGGGCCTCAGCTAAGGGGTGACATAGAAAAGAAATAGCTATGGAGAGAGAAGTGGGGAAGGAGCTAAATACTGGGAGGTGGAAGATGTTGTTCCTTGCCTCAAACAAGGCTGAAGGCCAGTTCGTACATTCAAGAGGAATGGAATGATGAGCCAATTCTGGTACCATCCATCAAGCTACCAGTGTGGGGTTGCATGTGAACGCCTTCTGACGACAGGAGAAGCCAAACTCGTTCAGTAGACATAGAAAACGGCCAGGTTGCAAAGGGCGGTCCATCCTCAACAGTGATGCATGACCTGGTGAATGACTCATTGCACCCACACCCACAGCAATCAGCAGACTCCTGCTGAGCCTAGACGCTGCAACAAGCACCTCTGGCTCAGGACAAGCCCTCAAAAGCAAAGCAGGGTGGAAGTCAGCAAAACGCCTGCTGCAGAAGTTGTGGAGAGGCAGTTCGTGTCTGAGGCTTCCTAAACTAGTTGTCCTTCAAAGGAAGCCTGAGGTATCTTGTCCAGATATCCATATAATCAGGCTGCCTGCCATAATGCACATGCAGAACCATGGCCTACTTGGTTCAAGGAAGAATTCAGTAGTGCAGCAGTGTGGAATAGAGCGGAGGGTGTTCCTGGGCCAACCCTGCAAGCCCTTACCAAAAACCAAACAAACCACCCTCTATCCCAAATAGATGGACTGCAGCTTTGTGGAAACATGTCATCTGTTCCTCATTCTCCTTTCCTTTCCCACCGCTGTCTGCTATGATGACCAAAATAGCCTGAGATGAGGAAGAGCTGGAAAACTAGCAGTAGCCACAGTACACTTCCAGGGGTCCAAACTTGAGCGAGATCATGGGGAAATGTTCGCAATCACATCCAGAGATTTACAGGAAAATAGTCATTCATATTGGAGATTATTCTATTTAAAAGGGACTGTCGCAGCGATTCCATTGCTGTCTAAACAACAAGCATTCCTCCCATTCCTTGTGCCATGCCGATTCTTTTATTTCCTAGACCAGCAGCCACCAGAATGAAGCTTCCCTTTCCCCACTGCTTGTACATGAAGTCTACAGGTCAACCAGCCAAAAGCCTGCGAGCAGGGCAAGAGTTCTGTCATCAATGGACGGCAAAGGGTTGCAGTGTACTTTGGGTAGTTGTTGCCCATAGAGTGATGTGAGGGGGAGGGCTGATAGCCCAACCCATCTTGTTGAGATTTTAAATCACAGAAGCCTTTTTTATGTATATGTTTCATAGAGCCACATGCCATCAATAATTCCACCTTGCATAATATGCATGATAAATACCAACCTAAGCATTTCCATTTGAAGTGGCCTAACTGCAATTCTTTCGGAAAGTGCTGACAGTCTTGCAAAAAAATCAATCCTCTTTATTCCACATTCCTAACAGCTATTCTTTCCCAAACTAGGGCACCATTCTTAGTGTCGTGTAAATGTGTGGCAATTTTCTGATATATGCAAGTCTGAATATGACCAAATGTTTGTTTCTGCCTCAGGCTCTTGTCATAACTTCTGCTCTCTTTTGGTGGATCATCATGATTAGTACAAGATCTTGCTGAGTTGAACTATGGGGAAATGAAAAGGTGGATTTCAACACTAGGAGGCAGGGGATTTATAGGGCAGGTCAAAAATGTTGTTACTTATGCACATATTATGCAAGAACCAGGCTGCCTTTCAAACCATTGAATATTTTCTGCTTGAAAGCTCTTGCTGCATTTCAACCGCCATTCAGATTTAGGGCAAATATAATTTTCTTGGTTTGAGCAAACTCAAATGGCCTTAGAATCAGTGGATGTTGGCTTAGGAAGTCATTTGACCAGGTTAGCTTAAGCTAGCTTTCCAATAGGGTTTTGTACCCCTTTTCATTGCAGGAGGTTAGCATAAGATCCCAAAGAATAACCTTGCACAGAACAACTTTTTGCTCTATTTTCAAAGCCTTCTAACTGACATCTTTATGGGGATATCTGAAATGAAGGTGGCAATTTCTGTCTAAGCATTTTGGCCCCTTTCTGTGATCACATCTAGTAAGCCTGAATTAACAGCCCTTATTTAAACAGAGGGACTGCAGGCGGCGCAGTGGTTTGAACCTCTGTGCTGCTGGGCTGGTTGATCGAAAGGTTGCCGGTTCGAATCTGTACAATGGGGTGAGTTCCCGTTGCTCTGTCCCAGCTTCTGCCAACCTTGAAGTTCGAAAGCATGCAAATGCAAGTAGATAAAAAGGTACCACTTCGGTGGGCAGGTAACAGCATTCTGTGCACCTTGATGTTTAGTCATGCCAGACACATGACCACGGAGACTGTCTGCGGACAAACACTGGCTCCCTTGGCTAGGAAACGGAGATGAGCACCGCCCACTAGAGTCAGGCATGACTGGACTTAATGTCAAGGGGAAACCTTTACCTTTACCTTTCTTTAAACAGAGTGAACCAAAGGACCAAACTACTCTCTTGTTACATCTCTCTCATGCCATTCTGAATTCTGACTTAGATCCAATGCAATGGCAAAAATGATGTTTCTTAATAATCTATTATGCTCTCCTTAGCTGACTCTTGCAAGGCCTTTGATGGCACAGTTACAGCCACGAACTTCCGTGCATGGGACAGTTCTGTTCTGATGTAGGCATGTTTTGAGCCAGTAGACCTCCAGGAATCAGGGCGACCTGCCTTCTTCCCTCTGCCTTGCACAATGGACAGCAGAACTGGATTATGGGAAGACCAGTGCTATGGCTCCTTCGCCATGGGATGCTTCAGAATCCTGCATCTAAGACTGCAAATTGAACTCAACCTTGAAACTAAGAATAGTTGTTCTGATTCTCCCCTTGCAGCCAGCCTGGAAAGAACCATGTGGACTGCCACTCTGAGGTTGGGAAATTGTCCTATGGTGCAGGTGAAGGGGATGTCCTGTGGGGGGGAGGGAGGGATTGAACAGGAGGAGAATGGGGCTTCCAGGATATGAAATATCCTGATGGCATTCCACCCTCTTTCCCTACTGCTGTGAATTACCTCACCCAGATAATTAAAATCTAGTCTAGCTGAAATTCAAGATGGAAGGTGCAAAGAAATGGAGATTGCTTGTATGCCTCCAAATTCAGAGGCTTATGAGCATCAATAGGATGGCTCCCTAAGATTTCGACAGGGAATGCTGCTGAAAGAATTACTTCTGTATGGTAGTTACTGCATCAGAAACTTTCTTATTATTATTAAGGCATGTAGAGTCATTAATTCCTAACACAGGACAATGTTACTATGACGGCTGGGTATTCTGTACTTAAATACTGTATTTAAAATAATAATATATTAAGGCTTATTGAAGGAACTTTATGGAAGCAAACAGGCTCAGGTTAGGACTGTGTTTAATATTCTCTAATCTCAGACATGCGCATTTGTGCAAGAACATCAACTCCAGTAATGGAGAAGCTGGAAAGACATCTTCTGGCTCTCACAAGCCCTGTCTGCCACATGTTATTTTGCCATCGGAGGCCTGGCTTTCACCACCAGGAACCCTGTGGTAGTAAATAGTGTGACTTTTCAACAGACTCCAGGGAAGGACCATTGGCTTTGATGCCAGCCATCTCAGTCCCTGATATCTCCAAGTGGGACTCAGAAAAACATTCATCTGAAACCCTGGACAGCTGCTTCCACTCAGTGCAGACAATTCTGAGCCAGACTGAACCGAACTGAAACTCCTGGTGGGCATCTCAGAGTTGTCACAACCTAAATTCTGAAGACCACCTTGAAGACTTGGCGATAGGAACTTGGGAAACTCTGAGAAAAGTGGAGGCCTTTGAAGCACCCTCAAGGTCACTGTCCACAGGTTCCCAGGTCAACCAGGAGAACAGAGATGCTTTGAAAGAGATGGGAGGCATCCAGGAAAGGGAGGAAGGAAAGCTGCTTAGGTCCTGGCAGCTTGCCCTTCACCTGCAGGTAGAACACACAGCATTACTGAAAGGAAAGGATTTTGGAGAGAAGTTCCCAGTTTGGGCTCAACATTCTTGACATGAGCAGAGGCTACTCTTCCATGCTCACTAGAGAATTTTTAGTCCCTTTGTCTTGTAGCTGCTAAATGCCAGTAAAGATCTGCACTGAAAAGAGGCTCTCTGATGTTTTGGAGCCTATGAGCAAGAAGGGAAGGGCCGAGCTCACGACACTGATGTCCAAGACTTCCCTCTACACGTATCCCATCCATCATGATCACCATGTTCATACTAACAATCACTGCGTGATTACCATGCCAGTAATGATTGAGCACATATTCAGTGTTTTTTTTTTCAGAAAACTATCTCGAGATTGTTGTGCACCCCAACTGCTTTCCCCGTCAGTCTGTACTTGCCTGATGTTACTGTTTCTCCTCCAGGCTCAAATTTTAGTCTGATTATGTGTCGTAACTTGTTGGTTGCCGGTAAATTACCCCGTTACACAGTGACCCTGGGGTATTCTAAGTTTCTGTGTGCTTTTTATCATCATAACTCGGTTGACACCAGCCTTTCATCAGCATTAGGTAAATTGACATTGAATTAACCTTTTACAAGGGAAGCCAGAGAAATTGCTTTTCAGTGGTATGTCTGCTCCTCAGAGGTGTTTGCTTGCCGTCTGAAGCCCACAGCATCCATCTTCTTTCCATCAAAGGTATGGTAATAATTAATTTTTCTGTGCTTTGGGAGCTTGGGTTATTTCTTAGACAAACAGAACAAACATTGTCAGAATTTATTTTCACTTACTTTTCTCATCTCCACTGCTCCACAGTTTTGATAAAAGGCTCTCATCTCCATGGGTTGCCTTTAATCTGCTTCAATAAAATGTGAATAATCTCATCAGCACCTTTGGAGACTTAAATCTACCCAGCTGGAACACACGGCTCTCCATTGTAGTTGCCAGCCAATGCTGCTTCGGATGCCCCATCCCTTACAGTGTGTGGGCAGAGCGCCATATTCCTATTTATAAGAGGCTGCAAAATTGTTGACGGCTCGGATTGTGTTCTGGGATAAGAAGGCTTTGTAGCTTGGCTATACTCTACACTGAGATTCTGATTGTGTTAACTGGAACTGTCCAGAGGTCAATGTTGATGTTGCCTTTGTACCACAACATGAAACCAGCCTGCTGGATCAGGCTGAAGGCCCCGGTGACTGAGGAGTATGCCCTGCAGTGAACACAGTGTGAATTACTTCTAAGTAAGCATGCATAGGAGTGTCAGCATGCTGCCAGTGCTACCTGCACCCCCCAGATGCCTCCAGAATGCCCAAAAGCATGGCAGAAACAGCATTTCTTTGTTTGTTTGTTTGTTTGTTTAAGATATTTGTATGCCATCCTTTGCAAGAGCCTCAGGATGGCTTACACAAATAAAATACAAATACCTAAAGTAACAAAAATTAATTAACAACCCACTCTGGCTACAATTAAAATATGATGATAAAATTCAATATTAAAACTTATTAAAATATTGATTAAATTAACCTGGCGCCGAAAAACATATAATGACGGCACCAGGCGGACCTCTCTGGGGAGTGTATTTCATAGACGGGGCGCCACTGCAGAAAAGACCCTCCTCCGGGTACTCTGCCTCCTAATATCTTTCACAGAGGGTTCCCGGAGGAGGGCATCTGCTGCCAATCTCAAGGGGTGGGAGGGCAAATAGGGAAGAAGGCGTTCCTTTAGGTATCCTGGTTCCAAGCAGTTTAGGGCTTTATAGGTAATAACCAGCACCTTGAATTGAGCCTGGACTTCGATGGGAAGCCAATGGAGCTGATAGAGGACTGGGGTTATATGAGAATAATGCCCAGTCCCCGACAGCATCCTGGCAGCTCTGTTTTGCACCATCTGAAGTAACCCGACTGT
The DNA here is from genome assembly GCF_004798865.1 of Varanus komodoensis. Taxonomy (NCBI): domain Eukaryota; kingdom Metazoa; phylum Chordata; class Lepidosauria; order Squamata; family Varanidae; genus Varanus; species Varanus komodoensis. The sequence continues at coordinate 9,926,535 of NW_025335317.1, forward strand.
CTTCAAGGGCAGCCCCACATAAAGCACGTTACAGAAATCCAACTGGGAAGTAACCAATGTGTGTGTTACTATTGCTAGGTAATCGTTCTCCAGGTAGGGGAGCAGCTGTTGGATTAGCCGGAGCTGAAGGAAAGCGCTCCTTGCCACCGCTATCACTTGGGCTTCCAAGGACAGCTCCGGGTAAAGGAGCACTCCCAAGCTGCGGACACTGTCCTTTAGAGGGAGTGCAACCCCCTCCAGGGCAAGGCCCAAGTCACCTACCCAGGAGCTCATATCACCCACCAACAGAACCTCCGTCTTGTCTGGATTGAGCTTCAGTTTATTGGCCCTCATCCAGCCCATTACCTCGGCCAGGCACCGGTTCAGCACAGCCACTGCCTCACCTGGATTGGTGGAAAACGAGAGGTAGAGCCGGGTGTCATCAGAATACTGATGACTCCGCAGCCCAAACTTCCTGATGACCTCTCCCAGTGGTTTCATGTAGATATTAAATAGCAAGGGGGACAAAATGGAACCCTGCAGTACTCCATGGCAAAGTTGCCATGGTGCAGAGGCAAAGTCCCCCAGCACCACCTTCTGGAATTGGCTGTCAAGGTAGGAGCGGAACCACTGCCAAGCAGTGCTGCCTACTCCCAGTTTCGCCAGCCTATCCAGGAGGATACCATCGTCAATGGTATCGAAAGCCGTTGAGAGGTCCAGGAGAACCAACAGGGACGCACTCCCACTGTCTCTCTCCCTGCACAGGTCATCGTACAGGGCGACCAATTCAGATTCAGTACCGTACCTGGGTCTGAAGCCAGCCAGAAATGGGACCAGATAATCAGTTTCATCCAAGAGTGCTTGGAGTTGTCCCACCACCACCCGTTCCAACACCTTGCCCAAAAATGGGATGTTGGCCACCGGTCTATAATTGGCAGCCATCTCTGGATCCAGAGATGCCTTCTTTAGGACAGGTTTGATTACTGTCTCCTTAAGGAGTGGGCACCCGACCGACCCTCAGAGAGGTGTTAATAACCTCCAGGGTCCAGAAACCAATCCCGTGTTTAGCTTTGGTCAGCAGCCACGAAGGGCAAGGGTCGAGTAAGCAGGTGGTAGGACGTACTTGTCCAAGCACCTTGTCCACATCATCAGGCCACATTAACTGAAATTCATCCATTAATACCTGACCAGATGGAGGCATTGGTGTCTCCCCTAAAGGATCTGAATCACTTGTGGAGTCCAGCTCGTGACGAATCTGAGCGATTTTCTCCCTAAAATGCTTGGCAAAGTCATCACAGCGGGCCATCAATGATGGTATAGGATCTTTCTTAATGCTGGGGTATATCAGCCCATGTACCATTCAAAAAAGCTCAGCTGGATGGCACTGTGAGGAGGCAATGGAAGTGGAGAAGAATTTCTTCTTCATCGCCCTCACTGCCACAGCATAGGCTCGATAATGAGCTCATAGGCGAGTTCGGTCAGATTCATCCGTGATTTCCTCCACCTATGCTCTAGACGTCTCCCAACCTGCTTCATCGCCCGTAATTCAGATGTGTACCATGGGGATGGACAGGCTCTGCTGGGCAGGAGAGGATGCTTAGGAGCAATCGTGTCAATAGCTCTGGCCATTTCCCCATTCAATAGTCAACCAGAGCATCAACAGGAGCACCAGCTTTATCAACCGGAAAATCCCCCAGAGCCTTCAGGAATCCATCCGGCTCCGAGGATGGACCATCAGAACAAGGTCCACACCCTTACAGAGGGAAAGGCCAGCTCCGAGCTCAAACCTCACGAGAAAGTGATCTAACCATGACAAGAGAGTCAGACACAAATTCCTCACCATCAAAGCACCCTCTTCTTGCCCCGTTGAGAAAACCAGGTCCTGTGTGTGACCACGTTCATGGGTTGGGCCTATGACATGTTGAGACAGCCCCATGGCCATCATGGAGGCCATGAAGTCCTGAGCCACCCCAGTCAAAACAGTCTTGGCATGGAGATTGAAGTCCCCCAGGACCAACATCCTGGGGGTCCTCAACACCAGGTCTGAGACAATCTCCGTCAGCTCAGGCAAGGAGTCTGATGGGCAGAAGGGTGCACAGTACACCATCAGAATCCCCAATCTGTCTCGGTTGCCCAACACCAGATAGAGACACTCTAGACCCGGTCTCGAGAGAACAGGAAGCCCTGCGAGGGTAATAGAAGCTCGGTAAATTAAAGCGGCCCCCCTCCCCTCCCCTCTGGACATGGCTGGTGCTGAACTAGATACCCAGGTGGGCACAGTTGAGAGAGGGCTACATCCCCCACACTCCCGCCCAGGTCTCTGTAATGCAAGCCAGGTCCGCCCCCTCATCCACAATTAAGTTGTGGATGAGGGATGTTTTATTATGCACTGACCTGGCATTGAGCAGCAGCACTGTCAGGCCCGAGGAGCAGTTGATAAGCTTACCCAGAACCTTCTGGTTGGAGGAATAACCAGAAGGTGGAACAGGTGTCAACCATATGTCCCTCCTTCTCCTATGCCGACATGTTAATCCCCCAACGCCATATCGACCCTTGCCCAACACCACCCCAATGGTGGAGCCCACACGCTCCCCAGGCAACCCCGTAAAAGCAGCGGCCAGATGTGGAGTCACTAAAACAAATCCAGTAAAATACTATTTAAAACCCTCCAGCCCACCCACTACAAAACACACACACACACAAACTTCCTGGCCCAGCCCAGCCCCAAATGGCGACAACGCCCTTAGGCCGTCGCCCTTCGGCCGCCAGCCACTAGCCGCGGCCGGCGAGTTGAGCCCGCGGCTCCTCCCTGCGCCCCACCCCCGCTCTGGTGCAGCTGCCACCCACGCCGGGGGGGAGGGGGGCAAGGGCGGGGCCCACGGAGAACTGGCCGGCACAGGTGGAGGATCCGCAGGCCAGCAGCGTCCCCGCTCCCGTGATGGGCGCCGTCTGTTGGCGCAGCGGCGGCGTCAGAGGGCGGGTCGGTGTCTGCGGGGCTGGTCAGTCCCCAGGCGGTGGTGGTGGTGGGTGGTGGTGTTGTGTGTCCTAGCATTAGCTGGTATTGAAATATATACCAGCCCTGGATTTTATTTCACAATCTTAGCTAATGGGAACATATGTCACCCTCCAGATGTTACTGGACTGCTTTCACCACCAACACTGACAATGCCGGCTGCACGGATGGGAGTTGGAGTCAAAGATCTAGAGGACTGCCGGTTCCTCAGGCCTGGATGGATCCATCTTGGCAAGGTGGAAAATCAAATAAAGTATCCTTTGGAAATGGCTCTCTGTTCTTAGACAACCGAAATATTCTGGGTAAGCTCTTTCACGATGCGGCAGCATGACTCCTTGTTTAGTTCTTAGTTCTGTCAAGTGGTGAGGAAGATTCTACACTGATCAGGCACAGATGGATAAGCAAATAGGAGGTGAATGTATGCAGACGTGGCGCATTCACAAGCTGAATGGCTTAAGGTCTGAAAGGTTGTGGGGTGGCAATATTTCCTGCCAGGAAAGACGGTCCTGAGCTTTTTATAGATTGGCAAGTACCTAACGGCTATGCCACCTGGAGCTTGGGGGACCTGCAGAACCCAGTTCCAATACTTGTCATTCCAAAAAATCTAATTTAAAACTTAATGAAGGAATCAGGGCAAAATTCACTAGTGAAAGGCCATTTTATTATGCAAACTCTCTTCATCTGCTGTGCCTAGAATCTGTTCACTAGTCCATTAAAAAAAGATTTTCTTTTCCCTTCACAGTAATGGCTGGGGACATATATGAATTAATTTGCTAGCTAACATTTGGGAGAAGCTGGCAATTATTTCTATACCTCCCTCTTCATCATTGGTTAAACAGGAGTTAATGGGCACTTGGAATTAAGTGACCTTTTTGGAGTGCGAGCATTTCTGTTGGCCTTAGTTTGAGAGAGTTTTGACATATTGCCGCTCTGGTCTAGTGAATTTAGCAGCCTCCTGGTTTAACCTCTGAACTGGGCATTAAGCTTGCCCTCATGAGTAACCAAGCCCCTCTGTCATGTACTCTGTACATTGCAGAAGGACTTAATGGCCTTTGCAGAAAAAGATATCGGCCTGTAAATAGAAGCTGATTTTTTCCGGATCCCCCCTCCCCCACAGTTCCTCGGCAAGCTATAAGTCTCTTGGAATTTTCCTGGAGCTATAAGTGTTCTTGAAATTCAAAGTTCAGAAACAGCACATCTCTGAATATCAGATATTGGGCCACAAAATTGGAAGTGGCCATGCCCTTCTTGTGGACTTCTGAAGCTTTTAGGAAGATGGATGGACATGTTTTGTTCTGACAAATCGGGGTATTTCACATGTTCTTCAGCTTAGGGATGGGAGCTACCACAAACTAGCATGGCCAGGTGATCTCTTTTATAGAGAAGTGTTCTCTTTTTGAAGGGCTACCAGAAGATAGTATCCTTTTGAAGGACACCCAAGTCCAAAGCCAACATGCCACAACAAGTCATAGCCTTCCACATTATAGTGATATGTACTGTATTTTATTGAATTATTATAACGTTGGCTATATTTGCAGCTGTAGATTAGCACATGCACATTTCATGCAAATCGGCACCTTTTTAAAATCTCTTTTTTGATGATTCATCAGAGGCCTTTTTCTGCGGATGGCTTCTGTCACTTTGAAAGAAATGCCAGGGCTCAGAGAAGGAGCTAGAGTCATCATTCCACAGTTCCTTTTGCAATTCACATAAAAATGGATACTCCATGCAAAAGCACTGCATTTTATCAGATGCCAGTGCCTGTCACATGGGGTGGCCTAAATGTAGGAAATCTGCTTGCTTTCCATGCCAGAAGTTGGCCTTTGAGCAAACCATGAACTCTCAGCTTTAACCTATTTCTTAGAGGTGCTGTGAGGCAGAGCCCCCATTCTGGCTCCTCAGAGGAATCATGAAATTCAAATACAAATGCATGCACCAAAGAAGACAAATTGTTTCCTGAGGCACAGGTCCTTTCATTGTAGGAGATTGCTGCTGCTGGCTGATCAGTCACAGCAAGGAATCGCAGAAGCATTCTCAGAGTTGACAGAAGCTGCTCTAGTTCTCTCTTGGGCATAGCTCCTTTTGAGAAAGACGTCGGGATGAATCGGGCCTCCTGCTGAAGAACATGCTGTACAGTGGCAACTCTATCAACTAGGATGTCATTGTCTTTGGCAAATAGAGTAGCTAGAGGTGGCCTTCAGGACCAGCATCTCAGGCCCAACAGCTTTGGGGATCTGCAAATTACCTCCCAGAGCTAGTAGTAGGGGCATCTTCATTTGGGGTAGCAGAAGCATGCCAGGGCCTGCCAGGGCTGATTCTTCTAAGTATAAGCATTAAAATCATGAAGGTGGCTGCTTGCATATATACATGGTTGCAGATGCTGATTCTACTATTTTTCGCTTTTATAATACGCAACAAAATGATGCCTATTCCCAAGTAAATACGTTGTCTGCTACCAAAGCAGCAGACAAGAGCAAACTCCATGTTATTCCTAAAATCATGATTTGAAAATGAGAAATGGCATGTGCTCCAAGTCCGTCTGTCCATCTGTCTTTTTTTTTAAATCAAGGTTGACAGACCCTTGTGCTCCTTGTTTGCCCTTGCTCTGAAAGATCAATACTGTAGAAGCAGATTCAAAGCATCTCAAGGAGGGCCCCTTTAAAACCATTAACTCCAAGGTCTACAATGGTCTTGCTGGACCACAAATTGATGTCTTAAAACACATCCATATACAGTGTCTGTGAGGCACCTTCAAACATCCCATCTGAAGCTGGTTCTAGATGCTGGAACTTTATAGGCAAAACAGGACTGCTCACAAACAGACAGACATTAACTGGGTTCAGACAACATGACAAGCCATGATAGGTCTTTACCTGTTGGTCTTCCATGCTGTTTGAACCCAGTTGTTGTATTTCTCCATGGTAACTTTGGTCTTGAAAAACCACAATAAGAAACAACAGTTTGTTCTACGGTTTCTCTGTACCCCTGTGGCCTGTTGTGTTTCTGAACCCAGGGTCGTGGTTTCCACAGTCCTGGTATACAACTGCCATAGAGTGCTCTGGAAAGAGTAGCAATTGCAGCAGTCACTCCAGCCTCCCAGGCTCTATGTACAGGCCAATAAGGAACAGGCAAGTGATGTGGGTAGCGAGTGATGCATCTTTGGACTGATTTCAGGCAGAGTGGCAGGTGGGATATATGCCAACAGCAGAAGCACTGAAGGGAGGATGGGTACCACAAAAATATTAAAAAATTACTTGATCATCTGTCAAGTAGAAAGCTGCAAACCGTGGTAATCATGCAAGGATGTTCGGCATGTTCTGAGAGCCCAGTTCTTGCCTGGGTTCACCAAGGCAATAAGCCATAGTTGCTTCTAAGCCAGAGGCAGCTTGTATTGTTATCTGAACCCAGCAGCAGGGTTTATTTGCCATTCCGGCTGGATTCAGACAACTCCAGAAGGCACTCTTGTCTTAGAAGCCACCATTTGCATTGGGTGAACCCAATCACTGTTGCACAGTGATGGGTATTACATTAAAGTCAGTCTTCTCCAAAGGGAATAAATAACCATCACAGGCCCAGAAGGCAACAGTCCGTGTGTGCTATGTATGCATGACTGTTTTATTCCATTTGGAACAGGGCTTAATTTCAAAAGCCGTCGCTCAGGTGGTTGAGTATTCGTGCTTATAGGAAGAAGCCGACAGTACAGTGAGAAGGAACAGCAGGGTGGGTGGACAAGAGATAGAGGGACAGGAGCAGAGACCTGGGTAGCTCCAGCAAGCTCATAATACAAGCTTCAAGGGAGAAGGTGCTCCACTGACATAGACATTACCGGCCTCCTTTAAAGGTAGGGGCAGGAAAGTCAGGGATAGGAGAGCAAATGTTGAGCTGCTGGACATGTCACACTGTCACTGCAGCTCAACATTTTATTGGCTCCCCTAAGGGTGCATTCTAATAGACTGGTGTAGTCCTATACAGATCTCATTTCCCAACCCTGGAATGATGAGCTAAGATTAGGAGTCTTCTGTTTTCAGCAGCTATTGATTCAGTGGCCTGGTTTGGCTAGTTACCTGCACTTACAAAATAGATACTTCTCTCTACTCCTTTTCAATCTTTATCCATTTAAACCTGGTTGAGTTTCATGATTTATCATAGTTCTTCACAGATGGTATTAGGCTACTGTATTTTATTGTTGTTTTTTATGTTTGTTTATCAACCTGGGAAATTAATCATTGAAGGCATGGGATACACATTCCCAAATGCCTCAGCAAAGATTAAGGATATCCGTTTTCTTCCATTTATAATGGCTTTTCCAATATTTCTTAAACTAGGTTACCTTTGTTTCCTATAAGGGATTGTCAGGAAGGATATTTTTAAGGTGTATCTAACTGCCTGCATGTGAGGAGTTTTGCCACTCGCAGACAGAACCTGAGCTTAATTGGACAGATAATATCACTTGAAATCATTAGAAAGGTGTTTTTTGAGACTTCAGCCTGTTGAGCTTAGATGACATACTGGTTTTGCTCTCACTTCAGCGTCAAAGAGGAGGAGGAAATAAAATATCTTGCTCACAATCTTTTCTACATATTGTTTTGTTAAGCTAAGACCTGTGGGGTACTGAGGGACATTTTTCTCTCCTTCAAAAGTCACTTTTGGGGCTGGAGGAGCTGGTGTCACCTCAGGAGAGAAACCTGTTAATTAGATTTAGCAGGCTTATCCCTTCTCATTATGTTCATGTGGCGAACAAAAGATCGCTTAATTAACAAGAAGCCCTGGTCAAGGCATTTTAGGCATTGATCATTTCCTTTCAAATTTCACAATTCAGCCATCCCCAGTGCCAAGGCCTGCTGGTGTGGCAGTGCCCGCAAAGACCACCAGAGGCACTCGTGATACCTTCCAGTCCTGACCCCTTCAAAAACGCATTTTTCAGAAAAACCTTACAAGCCCTTAGGTCTCCAGGTCCTCTGCTTTCTTTTGTTGATGGATGGGCAGAGAACAAAAAGGTGGCTTTTTGGCCCTGCCCCTTTTTATTTTTATTTTTATCCCATCTCAGAATGGTGAGACAGAACAAAACAAAGAGGCAGCGTACAATGAAATATACATCTGATAAAACCCAATAGTAAAATCTCATTCAAACCTTAAAATGCCAGGAAAATAAGAAGGGTTTGGCCTGGCACCAAATGAATAGTGTTGGCACCAGGTGCACCTCTCTGGGAAGCATGTTCCAAAGCTGGGGTGTCACCCCAAAAGGCCCTTCTCCGGGCAGCCACTCTCCTGATCTTCTTCAATGAGGGCTCCTGAAGAAGGACCTCAAACCCTAGATGGAAAGACCTTCCATCTGTATGTCCACTCCATACATAGACTTCCCCCTTGTTCTCTCCCCAGTTCTTGTCTCTGGCCTTGCTATTTCTTTCTCTCCCTTCTACCCCATTGTCTGCTATTTCCCCCTGCCTCCCAGCCTCTAGCTCACAGTTCCTTTCCATCTCTTTAGTTCTCTTTTGACTAGCCAGGCTCCCACGGCAGCCATTTTGTGACCATCACATCCTCTGTGGTGCCCACAACAGTTTCCCAAATTCCCAGGTGTGTTTATGAACCCATAAAGATCCTGCTACACAGATTTCTAGTTGCTCTTATCTTCCATGTCCAGCCCATGAACAATTTCTCCATGGGTTACGTAGACTGCCGCAGTTTTGAGTGGGCTGCCACTCCCAGGGCCATCTTTGTCCTTGCCTGGCTCCAGTGTGTTGCCAGACCAGTTTCAGGGAGGCAGTTCCAGCAGGCAAGGAAGTGATTATGTTTGTTCATTGATTGAAATTAGCTATATCCTGTCTTTCAAATGGTAGCAATTCACAGTGCGGATAGCAAGTATAAATCCTGCAATAAAGCCACCAGAATGTCAGGAATGAAAACAGCAGATGGCAAGTAGAATCTAAAGTGGCGGCAGCATGAAGACAGCATTGTGTGAGCATGAGATGGGTTGAAACTGTGTGAGTTGGTCTGCCAGGAATGATTAAGCACAAAAGAGCAGAGTTTCAAGCCAGGTGGGGTGGACGCTGTATTAAAGTAGGTTGACTTGAGTAGGAGACCAAGACAGATGTATATTGCAAAGCTCAAAACACTGTTGCAGCAACTTTTTGAGCTGCATGAAAAACACAGCAACCAATGGAAGAGTTGAGATGCTATAGGCTCCACCTGTTCCTCTTGGTGGAATGAAGCAGCCCACCATTGCTTGCCTGGCATAAATGAAGGGCGTGAGTTTGGGTCCCTTTCTTTCCTAGCAGCAGGAAGAGGAGAGGCCAACAGCAGCAAGTTGCCTGTGCACAGGAGACAAAGGAGGAGGTGGCTTGGTTGCCTTCCATCTCAGCACCATGGTGTCAGTGCCACTGCTTTGCTGCACAAGTATGCACCCAACAACCCCAGTCTGCCCCCATTTCAGGGAAGTGAAACTGGGGGGGGGGGGGCGTTCTCGCCCTCCTAGCCAAAACCCCAGGAAGGACAGAGGTGAGTGGGATGGAGAACGTGCTCTTATATGAATGACAGGAGAACAGAAGGCTCAGTGGAAGGAGATGTCATGTAAGGTATGAAGCATCTGCTCAAAACTTGAGAAAGCTCAGGATGGAATGGTTACGGTGATAATGTGGACAGTGGGAGGAGAAGCAGCTGAGACAACCAGGATGCAAGAATATTGCAAGAATAAGTGAAAGATATCCCGTCTTCAAAGATTAACTTTCTCTTGAAAAAACCCTGGCATAAAACTGTACAAATCTTGACCAAAATGTCTGGTGCAGATAATCAGCAGAAGAAAAAAGAAAGGTCTTATATCATTTTGCTACTGTGGCATGAATTCGGAGTCTGGCTTCCACATGTTTACTGTTCTGAGGTTTTCAGGCAGATGGAATATGTGTGTAAGCATGCATATAAACTCACTGGATTGACTTTTCAGATGGTTATTCCAAGTTTATCATGCTGCCACATCTGCAACTCATGCAAATATGCCAGAGTAAGCTTCTTGAAACTGCTAGGAACCAGAGTCAGGCATTTCAGGTCCTGCCATCTCATTATGTCATGTGCCTGCAGAAGAATCAGAGGGCAATGAGAGAATAATGTCTGTGTGGGGGTGCCAGATTAAGCTTTTGAGTGGCACCTGTCCACCCCTTCTTCTCTAGTGGTTTGCAGGACTGAACAATAAGTGGGTGTACTTGTCATGGGCCAACATCCTTCAAGCACACTCTCTGGCATTCTGACACAGTACACACCTCAATCAGTGAAACCATTTCTTTCAGCAAATCCCATAGTAAAAACTTAATGGTTAGTTTCAGAAATCAGATAGCTGGTGACAATCCACTAACCGTCTCAGATCTGGAGAATTTGGTTTCCCTGTTGTGATCTCTACAGCTCAGTATACAGGGCATGGAGCTGAAGCAATCAAAGACCAGAGTTTGAAGGAAGAGAGACCTGCATAAATCAAGATATTCAGAGGAAGTATGTAACCTTGAAATCTTTGTGGGAACCTCTGCATTGCATGGGGCAGGACGTGCTTCATCTCATAGCCAAAGCTGGTGCCAAAGTCCATATATGCAGACACTTCCATTATCATGGGTCCCACCTTAGCCTCTCCACACTCAGTGGATCCAGGCATAGAAAAGTCCAAGCGATCCGGCAACTCAGGCTACTGACAATGAGATCCACAACCCAACGGTAAAACTCATGTTCTGTGAAAAGTCGTGCAATATTTATCATGGCAGGTTGTTAACACAGGCACATTCAAGAGACAAGAGTTCAAACTAGAAGGACAGTTCATATGAAGAATGCCTCTAGAGGCTCAAATGCTTGTAGGTCTGAACAGAGAGGATTTCAGGCAGAGAAGACAAGATTCTTCCTGGAAAAGATTCCTCACCTGTGTACCTTAAATCCAAAAGCCCTCCTCCTCAGTAACAAGAGACTGCAGTTCATCAACAAGGTCTCCTTCCCCGGCAAGTATCTCTTCTCATGGGAGATGAATCAACTTTGTGTGAGCCCTTTGAAAAACACCTTCCCTTCCTAGGTTCTCATGGAGGGACTGCTAGTTTCTTTCCATGCCTGGGACAGAACTAAGTTGCCTCCTACTCCCTGTCTTCCTAGAACACTGATTCTGACATTCCATGGGCTGAAGTGTCCCAAGCCCTTCTGGACCACTCCTGATCAGTTTTTGCCTGCAAACTGTAAGGGCCACCACAGCTCTTGATGTTGTGTGAATGGCCACTGGACCACAATCAATGGGCCCTTGTGGAGCTTAATGAGAAAAGCCACGGCATTCGAAGTCTCTCAGGCGTTGACTTTCAGGTTTGTCTCTAGCTAGAGCTTTTGCCAGGTTGAACACTGTGCGTGGGGAAAACACAGAAGATGATGAGCCATTCTTCACTCTCTGCATAAACGTGTGGCTAAACAGTCAATAGCAAAGAATACGCTGGGCTGAAATCCCATGGAATCCATCCCTCTAGGATTTCTTTTGCAGACTTCTTTTTGTGCTTTGTCCAGTCTTAGAAAGTGCACCAGGCCATGAGGAAGTCTGTGGATGCTTGTAGACAGACAGACAAAACTTTATTATGGTCAACGACCAGCTCCATTCAAATAGATAAATAGATTTTTAAAAAAGAGGGAAATACATTAAAAGTTATCTGTCGTAAAACCCCAGTCAGATTACTAAATACTTTGACACAATATACTGTTACCATAATTCATGTCAGCCATCTTGAGTAAGTGGCATTCCCAGACTTTGTCTTTCGTCCAACTAGGTAGGGCCACACTCACTCGGGATCTGTCTTCGGACACCCATCGTGGCCGCGAAGAATTTAGAGACACTGTATGTAAGCGTTGCATTAGTGTCAGGCAGCAATATAGAGATACAGTGTTGTTCCGTACAGCCCGGGAAGCGATTCATCAGTGGGGAAATGAGTGCAGTGCGAGTATCCCTATAGGATGTGCACCTCAGCAGGACGTTCTCTGTCATTCTCTCTGTTCCATGCCACGGGGCAGAGGTGCTCTGACCGGGGGATCTTTTTATACCATCCCTCCAAAACTGCTAAAGAAAGTCTGTTAAGGCAGGCCAAGATAAAAGCTCTATTGTGTTTGTGCAATTTCAGTTCCGCGACCTTTCCATCTACCAGCCCAGCAGCACAGCGGTTTAAACCACTGTGCCACCTGCAGTCCCTTTATTTGAGATAGGGTGCAGCTATTACAATGTGTCTGTAGTCCTCCCTAAGACAGAATTCTGGGTCTCTATTGAGATATTTTTTTCTCTCAGTGCCTGCTATGCGCTGCTTGATGGTTTCCATTGCTGTTCAAAGCCCATATTAGTACAGTCCACAGGGGAAGGCCCAAGAAAGCTATTTTCTGCTCAATTGATTTAATCCAGTTGGATTGGAAAATGTCTTGCAGAATTAGTGGAGGCCAGCTGGACAGCATACCAATCTGAGCCAGTGTGCAAGGAAAGCCCCCCAGATCCTAGCTTCAATTTTGATCTGACCTTATCTTTGCATTGGAGACATCCCTAGGTACACCCAGTATTGCCCTCAGAAATTTTGATTGAACCCGTTGTAGTGCTTGTAGAATGAAGGTCGCACAGCTGGCAAACTCCTTCCATGTCATGTGGAGCAGCACAACAAGGCTGTGGCACATGATGCAGAAGAGGGGAACTGCTTGCACAGTGGTTGTGCAGGGCTGGATTCCTGGAGTGCCGTGTGAATTCTGGGTGCACTTGCCAGGAGTTCAAACTCATGGCTGGAACAAAGTGGACCAGAATCCAGGGAGCTGTGCCCATGGAGTTCAGTGGATTCCCACCACTCAAACAGATTCCTCGTTCATTCCTAGGCAGGATTGCACTGTGGGAATTAGGAAAAGAATAAGTCTGTAATTTCGAGCCAAAGATCAGTCTTGGCAGATATTTTATTTATACATTCTTTTCATGGTATGATGACTTTCTACCACAAAAAACAGCAATGCAACTGTACTGGATCAAAGAGGGCTGTGAAAATTCAAAAAGTACAGTGCACCAGGATCCATACCTGGAAGACATTCTGATGAGGAGTTGCCATGAATGATTCACAATGCCCAGCACAGGTGGTTTGTGTAGCCATAAAAACAAGAGATATTTGTTAAGTCTTGTGGGAAAATGTCAGGGTAGCCAGGAGCCCCCAGTTAAGACAGGTGATAAATAGGCAATAGCCACTGTGAACTCCTAGCCTTCATCACTGAGATAAGGATGTTTATACACCCTTCTACTGCAGTTAATTGAGTTTTCTGAGTCCTTGCTTACCCTCCCTCCTTTCTTCCCATGGGCAGCTTTTCACAGCTTCTAGCAGCTTCTACAATTTAGGGAGACACCTATTAAATCCATAGTATGTTAGGCTGTGCTTTGGCTTTTGGGTTCGGGTTAGAGCAGTGTACAAGTGCTCAAACATCCAGGCTTCAGAGACACATCCAATCTGTTAGGAAGCCTTGAAACTGAGTGGCGTGTGCAAGTGTATTTCTGCCTGTTTATGGATTGTTAATCTACATCAGTATTCTGTCCTCCTACCTCTCACTCAACTGCTTTTGTCTTTCTCAGATAATCCTTGAATCTAAATGGAGATGGCCTTGGCTGGACCAGAACACTGGAGCAGTACAAGGGCTTAGAATCATAAATAATACTTGATTAAAATAACAATAATAAGCAATACACTGCAGCCAAGCCAATACACTGCTGCAATGCCAACACTCTGCTTAAGGAAAACGGTCTTTGCCTGCCAGATGAAGGAGAGGAAGTGAACTTGGTTTCCTTTGGCAACACACCTCTGAAGGCAGTAGCATCAAAAGAAGGGCCTCTCCCAAAGGTCTGGAGACCCAGGCAGGCTTGTATGCAGAAGCTGGTCTTTCAGGTAGCCTGGTCCCAAGCCTTAATAGGACCTTGTCGCTGTTGTTAGTCGCAAAGTCGTGTCCGACCCATCGCGACCCCATGGACAACATTCCACCAGGCCTTCCTGTCCTCCACCATCCCCCGGAGTCCACTCAAGCTCCCACCAACTGCTTCAGTGACTCCATCTAGCCACTTCATTCTCTGCTGTCCCCTTCTTCTTTTGCAATATATTGTTCCCAGCATTAGGCTCTTCTCCAGGGAGTCCTTCCTTCTCATTAGGTGGCCAAAGTATTTGAGTTTCATCTTCAGGATCTGGCCTTCTAAAGAGCAGTCAGGGTTGATCTTCTCTAAGACTGACCGGTTTGATCGCCTTGCGGTCCAGGGAGCTCGCAGGAGCCTCCTCCAACACTACAATTCAAAGGCCTCAATTCTTCAGTGCTAAGCCTTCCTTATGGTCTAGTTTTCACAGCCATACATTGCAACTGGGAAAACCATAGCCTTGACTATATGCACTTTTGTCGGCAGGGTGATGTCTCTGCTTTTTAGTATGCTGTTTAGATTTGCCATAGCTTTCCTCCCCAGGAGCAAGCGTCTTTTAATTTCTTGGCTGCAGTCCCCATCTGCAGTGATCTTGGAGCCCAGGAAAATAAAATCTGTCACTACCTCCATTTCTTCCCCATCTATTTGCCAGGAAGTGAGAGGACCAGATGCCATGATCTTAGTTTCCTTAATGTTGAGTTTCAAACCAACTTTTGCACTCTCCTCCTTCACCTGCATCAAGAGACTCTTAAGTTCCTCTTTACTTTCTGCCATGAGAGTGGTATCATGTGCATATCTGAGGTTGTTGATATTTCTCCCAGCAATCTGAATTCCAACTGGTGATTCATCCAGCCCCGCCTTTCTCATGATGTGCTCTGCATGTAAGTTAAATAGGCAGGGCAACAGTATACAGCCTAACAGATTATAATTATGCTGGAAACAATAGACAGTCAAGCTATTGCAACCAAGCTACTGTGCTGCCTATAGTCAGTCCCATTCAGCAGTATGGCCACTGTATCCTGGACTGGCTGAAAATCCTTAGCTGTGCAAATGCCATCCTGGCCATGACCAAAAACTGGGCATCAAAGTTCAAAGCTGAATGTAGGAGCATCCTCAAACTGCAAGCACGAATCTTCAGGTGGAGTGCAACTCTGTTCTGAATAGGTTGGCTCCTTATTCTTTCTGCCTGCCAACTAACTAGACTGCCTTTCTCTTATCTGGATTGTATTTGTTTGCTCCCATCCAGTTTAGTACCAACTAAATACCAATTCAGAACTAGAACACTTTCCTTGGATTTAGATGGGAAGGGAAGAGAGAGGTTGGTCCCATCGGCATATTGGCGACACTAAAACCTTAACTGGGGACAATCTCTACCAGTGGGTTCATATATATTTTAAATACCATGGATAAAGTAGAACCTTGAGTGAGGACTTCACTTTCCAAGGGTCTTGTCCACCTCCCTGATACAAACGGGAAAAGGTCCATTGTAAAACTAAGACCCATGGCGAGCAAGAGCCAAATATGTATCGAGCAAACTATCTTAGCTGAAGCGTTAAATTTGGCCCAGATATGGTAGGTTTTATCTGCAAAGGGTTGTGCAAATTGGTCCCAATGGGTGATTGCATTCTCCATATTTTCTTCTTATGGGCCTGAATGTAATAGGCTTTGCAGTGACCCAGAGTCTGAATCCCCAGGGGGCTTGCTAGGAATTTAGCCCCATGCACTGAGCAAATAGCGCCATTCTTCCACAGCTGAGTGGGGAAGGAGGCTGGCTACCAGGAATGGCAGCTGGTACCCCTACTTTCAGCTCCGCTCTTTTGCACCCTGCAGCTGCTCCTGGTGACGAAGATTGCTGGCGGCATAACTGGAGACCACAAGTGTTTGTAGACCGCCCCCCTCTCTAGGCTCCCTTTGCACGAGAGGAAGTGTGTGGATCTGGAGAGATGGATTCTGAAAGGGTTTCTCCCCACCCTCATTTTGCCCTTTCAGATGTTTTGGCCTAAAGCTCCCATCATCCCCCACCATTGCTTACTCTGGCTAGGGCTGATTGGAGTTACAGGTCTGAAGAGAAGCAAATTGCCCATCCCAGCTTTAAACCAAGCAGCCATTATAATAATTGAAGCTATGTCTTCCTTGTGCATTTCATTTTGCTTATTGCTTATATTTGTAGTTTCCCAGCAATAACAACAACAAATAGCTGGCTGGAATTAATAACAGGACTGAAGGCATTTTTCAGACCAGACTTTGGTTGTTCCCTCACAAGCTGTTTTCTTTGGAATTTGTTCATATTAATGATTATGGCCCACTTTTCTTTATCAGTGATAATAACTTAAAGCAGCTTATGAAGAACAGAAGACACCCCCCACCACTCCCGCCTTGCACAGGCACAAGGAAAGCAATAAATAAAAGCTAGTTTAAAAACAGCAACTAGCTCCCTTCCTTCCTCAGAAGGTTGCAATCTTCTGTTATTCCAGTTTTATGGAGAATCCTGAGAATATCACCAACCTAGGGCTGCATTCTTGTGTTCTCTTTATTGTAGTTATCATATTATTTCATATATAAAAATGGAGAGAAAAGAAAGGGATAGAATCAGCCATCAAAGCTCTCCTATTTTAAGAAATAGAAATTGACCACAAGGGGAAATTAAGGGAAGCCACTTAAGGAGCAAAATAAGTAGCTGTCAGGAGCTAGGTTTCTCCCTTCGCTCATTCAAAGCAACAGAGAGTTCCTTTGCAAAAGTTCTTTATTCTCCAAAGTACATTCAGTAAGCAGTGTCACCACAGAATGAATCTCTGAGCATGCAGAGAGCAATTTATTGAACCCAATCTAGTAAATCCTTCTGAGAACCCTCCTGGGGCCCATCCTTCTGGGAGGGTCCCTTTGGAGGGAGACAAGCCTCTTAGCTGTACGCCCCCCTCTAGTTGGCTAGCCCTTCTCTCCTGATGCCCCTTTGGAGGGAGACAAGCCTTCTCATCATGGGGTTGTACCATGCTCACCTGGCTGCTGAAGTTCCTGTTCCATGCCCCCTCCCAGCAGTTGTAGATTCTGGCTATTCCCAGGGTCTGCCTGGACAACTGGAGAGGACATCTTCCAGATACACCCTTCTTCTTCTCCTATCTCAGTGTCTGGGAGTGCCAATTCCCAGGGCTATTCCCCCTGCTCATCTGAGAAGACTGAATCCACCTTACCTTGGAATGTGCACCAAGAACTGCTCCTTTTATTCCCAACAGTATCGGTTCATCTCTCATCCTTCACTGACAAGAAACAATGAAGGGTGCAGAAACCGTACCTGCTAGCAGGGTCTGTCCAATATTGGAAAGAACCCTTGGCACACTGGGTTTACTTCTGAGTAGAAGGATCTTGGCCACGGGGAAGGGTATTGCATTGGACTGACTTTCCCCAACTTAGCATCCTTCAGATGGGTTCAAATGCAACTCTCAGCATCTAGAACCCTGCTATAGGGATTGTTGGAGGCTCTCCCTCGGTCCCTTCATTGAAGACGGTGCAGTGGGTTGGGGGACCAAGGGGTAGTTCCTTCCCAGTGGAGGTTCCCTGCCTGTGAAATTCTCTCCCTAAGGAAAATCACACAGTGTTTATATGGTTACTTTTCTGGTACCAGGCAAATACCGTTTGTTTTCCCAGGGCTTTTCAAAGTTTTGCCTGAATTTGTACTGGTTTTCTGGTCCGTTAGCTGCTGTCTTATTTTCATAACAACATAGAATGGAATAGTTGGAAGGGGTCTATAAGGCCATTGAGTCCAACCTTCTACTCAATGATGGACTGCAGTTAAAGCATCCCTGAAAGGTGGCTGTCCAACTGCCTCTTGTGTAGGAATGCCCATGACCTCCCTAGCTAACTGGTTCCATTGTCTTACTGCTCTAACAGTCAGGACATTGGAGTAGTAGCTAAGTGTGGAGTAGTGGCTAAGAGCCTGGGACTGGGACTCAGGCAAACTGGGTTCTAGTCCCTGCTCAGCCACGGAGCCAATTCGGGACACAGAGTTGTAGCCTAACCTACCTCATACCGTTACTGTTGTGGGGAGGAGAATGATGTAAGCTGCTTTGACTTCTTTAAAAGAAAAAAGGTGTGCTATAAATCTAATAAATAAATCAACAAATACAATGGAAGGGCAAGTCTCTGAGATCACTAGAGGTCTCCTAGTGGGTCAGGAATGTTGTCTGTGGATGTGATGCCCAACTCTGTATGTCAGCTTAGAAAAGACTTGAAACTTCTTAACTAAGCATGAAGGTGAACAAATCCAAATTATCTCACCATGGACAGACAGCAGTTACTATCTACTGCAAGAGCCAAGTCTTGCTGTTGGGTTTTTTCCTTTCCTCCTCAGTATTGACAGAGAATGGCTCTATTTCGGCAAAAAAAAAAAAAAAAAAACAGGAATATGAGAGAGTCACTTCCAAAGCTTCTCACAAGAGCTTTTTAACTGCTCAGCTCCTGCTGGCTATAATGGGATCCTTGCTGCTAAATCCCCAATTTGACAGCCCTAAAATGTCAAGGGAAAGCAATATCAGGACGTGTTCTTTCAGGACTATCCTAGGGGAGTACACCGGTCATTTCTGACTGCCTCTTGGCCACACAAGTCAAGTTTGTTCCAAGCATATTGTTAAAAGCTGAAATTGCTATTATCAGTCTGAGTTAAAAAAATTTATATCTTGCCTCTTTGCCAGATAGCAGGCCTTCAAGGTGAGTGATAATTAGTGGCAATTAATACATAATAAGTGAAAAAGGTTTTTTTTTTTTTTAAGCCAGTACTGGCTTAGGAAGACTTTGAAGCACTTGATTCATGATTTTTGGCTTCTACTTGGAAGGCAGCATGCATGGAACACTGTGGGGAATTATGGTGGAAAATGGGCACTCGGCCTGCCCTAGATCTGCTTGTTCTGGCTTCTTCATCTCCAGGAGATGCCGTATCTCTGCAAACCTAGCCCTCTCATGGCTTGCTGCAATTTTTAAGTAGTCATTTCTAAAGAAAACTCATGAATGCTTGCTGTAGAATTTCCATGTTTTACCTGTCATAATAATCTTAGTAGCAAAATCCCACATGCAAAACTTCCCTGGGATGTTGATAACAGTGGTGTTGACAGTTTTACTTGTTGAATTTCTGGCTCTTTTGTCACAGTCAAAGAAGCACGCAGTCACAGAGGTTCTCCCAGAAATGAGTAACATCTGCATTTCTAGGCTAGATCGCGGCTTACTGCTTGGGACTCAATCTCTTCCTGTGGAACTCTCTATGGTTGCTGGTCCTTACTGCTACGTTTGATAATGAATGCCTAAGAAATGATGGTGATGCTGATGCCTTAACTATTCATTTTTGTTGTTGTTCAGTTAACCCTAATATACTTTAAAAAGAAGACATGGAGAATAACTACACATCGTACACAACCTTGTGGATCCCAGGTTTAGAATTTTGTTAGAATCCTGTTCGGATTTTGAGAAATGGCTGCCATGGCCCGACACAGAACACTCCTCTCACAAAAGGCAAACTGGTGAATCTGAGAGACCAAGAACAGATTATAAAGCCCCAAAGCAAAACATCACTCATTTGACCCCAGTGCCCACAATTCCTTTCACTGGTGGACAGTCTTGTTGACCACCTTAGCCCAGATGATCAGGGAAGTGAAGCAACTTGTAGCACGGAGGAGGCTTTCGTGGCTTTTGACCCGTTTCTTGAGATTGGATGGTGAGAAACACTGGCCATTCTTTGAGCTGTGATGGCTACTATTGTTCAGGTAAATCTGTGCTTGCTTTTGTTTTGTGGAATTGCTTCTTCTTGTGGATTTAACGTTTGGCTGTCAGCCACCTAGAACTTCTGGTAAGGCAGCATAAAAATGTTTAAATTCACCAGAAGAGGGTTGATTCTCAGTACACTCAATCTGGCCTTAGCTATTTATTTTTCTACCAAAAATAAATGCATACATACAAATGTGTATTTTTATGCATACATGAAATGTGTCTCCTTCACATGCAGCTTTGCTCCCTCCCTCCTGCACCCCGACTCATTCTTCTGTGTTTCCCTGGCTGCAGTCAGGCAGTGAGACAGATGTGTGCCACTAACTGAATAGCCAGCGCCAAAGCCTTTATGTGTAGAGACACTTCCGATTGCCCTGATGGATGATTCAGCTAATGACTGCAAGCACAAACCAGATTCTGATGCTCTTTCAGCTAGCTGACCCTGTTTGCTTTGATACTGTCAGTCGTAAGGAACCAACGACCTTCATATGGTACCTGTTTGCTCGGGTTCAGCCAGCTGGATCAGCTGAAGGCCCAGTATCTGGATGCATCGGATGCTATTTGCAAACAGCGTCTTTTAAGGCTCAATCTTTGTTGATTGCACGGACAAGAACAGACGAGGCGGCCATGTGGAGCCTGACGATGGCTCCATGTAGCCCAGCAGTGGGCAACGGGTGTCCCTCTTGAGGTTTTGGCCTACAACTCCCATCATCCTTTATTGGCTATGCTGGCTAAAGTTAATATGCACCAAGTAAGGTTGGGGAGCGATGCACCTCAAAGGGAGGCAGGAGTGTCTTCCACTGGAGGTTAATGCATGCTGCCAGAGGAGAATATTGCCTTAAATTCACACAGACACAGACAGAGCTTGGAAAGCAAAGGGAAGTTTATTCAGAAGCAAATAGAGAGGTGCAAGCATTTAACCCAATGTCTAGGCAGCAAATACCCGTGCATCCCGATCTTACTCTATATTTCTAAGAGGTGGAGAGGTTGCTGACTAACAATCTCATAGACAGAGAAATGCCAGCAGTCAAACAAAGGGCTGGGGGTGGGGAGAAGGAGGCCAGATGTGCTACTCGCAGTTGCTTTCCTTGCACAGCTGGCTCTTGGCCGCAGTCCCTTGCATGGGCAGGAAGGGTGCAAGTATTCCACATTCCAGGCTGAGTGCCAGGTCCATGCTCAGAGCTTGGCCCCTTCCATTTTCTGTGTCCCTGGTCCTTATCATCTTTCTCTCTCTACTTGTTTCTGTGGGAGTGAGAAGCCTCCCAGTTAATTCTCACAAGTATGCTAATTGCTGGATGGGTGCTTATTTGCTCTTGATGACCTTATCTATTGCTACCTGTGACCTGACCATGACTTTTCTATGGATAAAAGGTAAGCTCTTTGCCTGTGTTTGTTGGCTGCTACTGATGAGGTCGGTGTCCTAGGTGGGATGTCCTAGGTGTCTGGTGACTTACTGTGCTTGCTCAGGACAATGGTAATCTTCCCTGCAGGGCTGTTTCACCCAATCTCTTTGAGGGGCAATGTGGAACTCATTGATCTGGATTCTAGTCTCCACTCAGCCTTGGAGCTCACTGGGTAGCTTTGGGCCAGTCACAGGCTCTTAATCCAACCTCCCTTACCAAGTTGTTGTTGTGAGGGTAAGATTGAGAGGAGAAGGAGAACTATGTAGGCTGTCTTGAGTTCTTTGGAAGGAAAAAAGGTGGGATGTACATATACTAAATCAATAATGGAACGCCTGACTTTTATCTGCAAAAATTCTACTCGATGTTCATCATTCATGCTTGCCTCATTCACACTGGCTACTCTGGCTCATTAGGCCATCCTTCTGAGCTCCAGATTACCCAGTAGCTCTCATGACCTGGGGGCCTGTCCTTGTGGCACTGATATTGAAATTACTTCTACACCTGCTCTACTCCGATGGCTGCTGTAGGCCGAAATATCTAGAAGACTTTGAGTAGGTCGTCTTGTCTTCTCAGACAATGTACAAGGACTCCAAAGCCTACAGTTGAACCCAGAAATCCAAATGTGGGACTCTGAATCTAGAGCTTGTAAGCCAATCCTAGAAATCTGGTGTGGCTGAGATTAGTAAGTACTTGTAATAGTTTCCTTGATGTCTTCAAAAATAAACACAGGAATAGAAATATACAGATAAATGCACACATGAAACCAATGAAGTCAGACAATAAAAGCAGAGACTCTAACAGTTTACTGAGTACTCATTTCTTCCAGACAAGGCTTTCAAATACATTGCACAGGCCCTGAAAAAATACAAGACAATTGTAAAGCAGAGAGAGCTAATTTAAGTACCACACCGAACCCACTCAGCTTAGATTCTCAGTTCAGAATGTATGTCAAATAGGCATGGGCACTTGAACCATAGTGTCGGCTCCAAATTGGAATTACAAACACCTCTTTTGGGTTTGTATTAACAAAACAAACACATTATTATAAAATAAACAAGGAAGAATAATTCACCCACACACACTCAGTTCACTTCTGCTACTTTAAATGCAATTATGTTTTAGCTAATTTAATGCTTACAGCGTATGTATGAATTCTGAAGGTTTTCTAATGGTTATGATTCAGTTTTTCAGCCCCTTTATATTCATATTCTTGATATAAATTGAACCACACACAGACACACATTATTTCTCACTTCCCAGTGTCCATTTCCAGAAGAAGCTCTGCTCAAGAGTTTGGATGGAGTAGAAAAATCTTTGCATCAAAGGGATTAGTCAGGCTTGGAGATGTGGCTAGAACCCTGACGGCAAGCACACCTTATAGGAACATACTGCCATGATTTATTGCAGGTTGCATGTTTTGTCCTTCCCTGGCCTGGTGCTGTCCTGATGTTTCAGAGTGTATCTCCCAGGTTTCCTATTGGCTAAACTGAGTGGGGATAAAGGGGTCAAAGTCCAAAACATCTGCAAGGCTCCACATGGTGGAAGGTTTTTGTAAGCTGCTAGCTAGGCAAATTGGTGTGAGCTGAGAATGGAGATTCGGGTGATGATGGCAGTGTGATCGTCCTATATGTGACTCCTAGGGAAAGGGAGATCTGGGGGATGCTTCTCCCCTGTGGAAAGTGAGGGATTCCTCAAGTGCAATCTATAAACTGCCTTTCGCACTCCATTTACCAAGGTATCTTTCTTGAGCAAAGCTGTTTGTGGGTGGAGGGAGGCAGACACACAGACCCTGCCTTAGTTGAGAAGAGGATGCACTTTCCTATTACTTCCTTCCCAGCTGAGCTTGGATGCATCATTTGCAGGTGGTTTCACAATGTATGCCCATGATGCAACTAATTCTTACAAAAGTTGTGAACAGTTTACCTCCCAACAATACTGCAGGCCTTTTAGATAATTATCTTCAATCAGTCACCTTGTTCGACTGCAGTCCGACCTCATTAAAATCTGAGGGAGTTCTGTTATTGATATCCGTAACTGGAGGAATGGATCCATTTGAGTAGTTCCAGAGATCAGGAAGATGCATACAGACCTTCATTTTATGCTTGTACCTTAGCATCAAATTATGATTTAGCATGATGGCCCAACCAGATGGTAACTGAAAATCAATATTTTTTATCAATAGTGCTGAGCAATGATTATGTACTTCTTTAAAAAGATTCTTTCCTCTTTTCTGCTTGTTCTCTTCGAAGGATGATACTGAGTCAAGAGTCAACCACATGGATCATTTACTAAGTAAACAAGGTATATTCAGTTCTAAGAGAAGTGTTGGGCAGACTCCCTTTGGATCACCTTACAAGCCATCCAGTGGAGTCTCTCTTTTTCCTTTCTACCCTGATAGCTTTTCTCAAGGAAAGGCATAATAGAAGAGGGAAACGACCACTCCTTCCATTCCCCTTCTGCTCCACCCAAACGCTTTACTTTGCACCTTTATTCAATTTATGTGAGTCATTTTGGTAGATCGTATTGTCTGAAAACAGAATAAAAAGCAGGAAATACTGGGTGGCCATTTACCCCTTATTAGAGAGGGTGGCCAACTGGTGGTAGGGCTGTCTGTATGAAGGGAATGCCCAGGGGCTCATCAAGTGTAAGGGCACGGACAGCAGACTGAGCAAGTGTACCGGTCTCCTGGCCATTTCCCCACTATGGTGAGAAATGCTTGGTTGGACCCAATATTGGACCCGACTTAGACTAGAGCCATTGAACTGGATGGGACATAAGTTAGGCTAGTGCCACACCCAGCCCATGGCATTTCTATTTAATTACTGTTAAATTGTCACCCGTGGCTTTGCATAGCTCTTATGCAAATGTGTGCCCCGTTGTTGGCCATGTGCCTGTGCCCATGCTGTTTTGAGAACGGGAAGAGGGTGCCAGTGACAGGAAAGGCCTTGCCAGCCCTGCCTTAACTGGAGGTGATGCTGCTGAGCATGGCCAGGAAACAGAGAAAATAATGATTTCCACCCTTAGCAAGCATCATTTCATGCTCCTCTGCCTGCTCAGGGAACTGTTTTTCCTCTCAGGAGGAGCTGGTGGGTCATAGGAGAAAGCCCCACTGGCAGAGGTGATGCCGGTGCCAACCATTTCTGCCTATCACTCCCAGCAACCAAACCTGCAAGAGGGTTGTTACTCAGATTTCACTGAACTTGCTATGGCAGGGTGACCACTGCAAGCCGTGCAAGGCCGTGTCTTTACTGTCACTCCTAATGTGCTGCACAGCTATTGAGCTTGAAGCTTGGGGTGATTATCTGGTATGATGCTTGTAGCCTTGAATGGATTATAATGTCCCCATGTCTCAGATGAAACTGCATAATTGAACATCAGGCATAAAGAAGCATACTCTGCAGTGCTGTCACCCATCTCTCTCTTCTGGACAGACAGCTTCTTTCTGCATTGCAAGGAAGTGGTGTGAGAGGAAGAATGACTGCTACTTGCTTGCTTTCCTCAAGCTTGGTGGAAAAAAACACACCCTTTTTTTCATCCATCCATCCATCCATCCATCTTCCAGCTGAGACCTAGACATGAGTAGAAAAGAAGCACATGTTTGTAAATGGCATATATTGCCTATGGATCCTTGGATATTAATCATGCACCTTTGTGTACTTTAATAACTATATATTTATTTGGTTTCTATATTGCCTGTTAACTGAGGCAGTTCTCTGGGTGGTTCACAAGATTAAAAAATGGCAATTAAAATAAAAATTCACTGAAGCCACTGGAAGATGAATTTTTGAGGGGACTCCAAGGGGATCTTTTAGGTATGTGAGGGGATGTCATGTGGAGGAGGGCCATGAGCTGTTCTTCCCTGCAGTGGAGGGTGGGACGTGTTCCAATCGGGCAAAGCTCAAGGACCAGGCTTCAGGTTGGATGTTAGGAAGTACTTCCTGATGGTTAGGACCCCTGGGATATGGAATGGGCTTCCAAGGGAGGTGGCAGGGGCCCCATCCGTGAGGGTGTTCAAGGAAAGATTGGACAACCACATGTTGGGGATTGCATGAGTGGAGCTGACTGGAGCCAAGGGTAAAACTAGATGGCCTGGGAGGACTCTTCAGATCACTCTGTGTTTCTAAGTATCTGACTTCTCATTTCCTTGCTCTGGGCAGTGGTGGTGGAATGCAGACTATGTGGCATCAAGATATGGATATTTTACATTTCAGAGGACAGAGCCCAAAGATAAACATGGCAGATGTGTGGTTTTTTGGCAGCAGCTTGATACCTTTCAGAACATCCAGCTGAGCCTTCAAAGGCTTGGACTGTGTCTGAGATCTCCTGTTTGACAGACGAACACTTGGCATGTTCCAGTGTAAGTCAACCTAGATATTCCTAAGGAACTGGTCCCAATGGTATAACCCTCCAGCATCAGACTCTGTCCTTTATCCAGTGATTGAATTTCCACATTTGTGCAGATAAATGAAGGATTGTTCAGTAAACATCAGAGACCGTGCCTTTGAATGAGTTAATAACTTCTTGTTTTGTCTCAGACTGAGAAAAGGACCCAGAGGATAAGGTATTTCACAAGAGCTGTCCTTCACATATCATTCCATAAGCCTTTTATTCCTTCTTCAACAGATGCAATAAACATGCTTAGGAAAGCCAATTCTACTGTATCTCCCATTTATTTCTGCCCCCCTTCCCAATTATATATCGGGTGGTTGATTTCTATTTGTATCCGAATGAGCTTTCCTTCCACGTATGAATTGCATTTCAACAGGAAGTTGGTAAGTCCATAGTGTAGAGTAATCATGATAAAATGAAGTTTACTTTTTTTTCTGTTTACTACCCCTCCTATTAAAAGATATGTAGTCTGTGCAGGTCTCAACATCCATAGATTTGCTTAGTTCATATGGTGACTTATTGTTATAATAATGATTAAATGCCAATCAGAATAGATTCAATCGATGTGTTACTACAGAACACATTTTGCATAGGTTATAGAAGGAGTGAGTGGACCAAAGACCATGTCATCCAATTCTGAAGGGGAGGGCACCGAGGAAGAGGCAATGGGTAGGCAAGAGGATCAAAGGAGAACCTTTGATGCTCCATCAAAATCATTGCCTGCAATTTCCCAGGCCAACTGTGAGAGCAGGCATGTTCTGAAAGAGATGAAAGGGCACTCATGGAGGAGGGAGAACCATGGCCTGCCTTGGTCCCTGACCCTGTGATAAAGCATCAGGAGAGACAAGCTACCCAGTTAGAAGGCTTGTGTGGGTCTCTCAAGTTGGCCCTTCAACAATGGGACACACCTTAAAGGTGGAGCTTGCAGCACGAATGAAAGGACTGGGGGGAGCTTTCCCATCTGAGTTCAACACTCATTCACTCTTTACATGAGCAGAGGCTATTGTTCAGCTTGCTACGGGGCTTTCAGGGTTTCATTGTCTTGTTAGCTGTGAAGTGCCGATACAGATCTGCATTGAAAAGGGTGGTCTGGTCTGGTGTTTGAGAGCCCAGGGCAAGAAAGGAAGAGTCATTTGGGCTAATGACAAGAGTAGCTTTTAGTTTGACAGAGTGAAACCATCAAGCAGACTTTCTCAGCTGCCAATGCTGGACACATCTGCCTGCTCTGTCTGATAGCAGCTTTGCTTTCTGGCATGGATGGGCATGGTGCTGCCATGGTGAAAGCCTATAGGTTTCCGTCTATCCCATTCTCCTGGGAGGTGGAAGGGAGTGCTGCAACCATTTTCCTTTTGTTCCCCATGTCTTGTCCACCCCATTCTCCTCCCCATGGCTGAGCGGGTGTCCTGCCTACTTCTTTTAGCTTTGTGGATTGATGAGCTATATGTTGGGCAAGCATGCTCCTATTGGCTGGAGCTGTTATTGCAAATTAACAAAACAAAACTTGGGTGTTTCAGAAGCAGAGAACCGTGAGCATGCTCTTCACATGCATGTCAAGTTAGGTGTCTAAATCTAAATGAAATCTCATGGCTATGACTATGACTATAACAACCTCTTGTGTTGTTATAAATGGTATGCTGGGTGATCATGGATAATTGCCCTTACCATACAAGGTGATTGGCCAACACTGGGAGCCAAGCTGTCATGAGCACTGCATGGATTACTGCATCATAGGCTAATGTTGGTGGACCATAAAAATGTCCATCAGCTCCCACGCAGGCATGTTAGGTATCTGTGGGCCACAAGGAAGACTCTCTTTCCTAGTTGTCTAGAGCGGATTCTTGTCTACCAGAGGTGAGTGGGCCAGTGGCTTGGGCTGGATCCTGCTTTCTTAGATTCAGCGTGTATATATAGGTTCTTAACAAAATAGTCCTTCTAAGAGCAGCTTAGTAATCATTTACAAGGCAACTTGATGTGCAGTGTCTGTAAAAGAATCTTGCTGAAAGACACAATCACACATGTGGATGTCTTTGCTATTGCTTCATTGGCTTACATCCCTGGCTTTATGCAAAGTCGGATTGACTACCATATGGCCAAGAGACACTGGAAGTTTAGGAACTTGTGGCTTTGCTTGAACGTTTTCTTCTATTTTGCATGAGTCTGGGACTCAGATTATTTAAAACCAACGTGCTTGCAGGAAAAAATAGGAGTGCTTTCAACTTGATTAGAAAAATCGTCTAATTCTTTTGTGATCGATGTAACTGTGATCAATATAACTGTAGGGTTGGTGGAAGGAGACTTACTGTAGGACCACACCTTTTCCAGTTGTGTATCTCTGAGAAAAAAAGGTAAGTGGAGCAATTGAATATTGATAAAGTTATGACCTGCTGTGAGGGTTGCTGCCACAAATCACTGCTTTGTGAGCTCTCCGCTTGAACGAAAAAGAGACCATGAAAGGAGTCCCAGGGGTCTCTTCCTCTTGTTGCCTTTCATGCCCACTGCTTGTCAACTGTAGCACTGAGTGGTGACTGCATGTGTGGATGAGCTATGGCAAGTTAAATTTTCACATACTGAAGTTACCTGGGCCTGCTTGTTCATTTATGCATGTGATCCACCCAGCTTTCATAAGAACATAAGAGCCCTGCTGGATCAGATCATATAACCCAGCGGCCAGCCAGCTGCCCGTGAACTGATTGGTAGTTGATGAATGGATAAGTGATTGACTGGCAATTACTCCTGCTGGTAATGAAGAGGAACAATATTTAGTAAGGTCAAAGTCTGTTAGCACAACTGCTTTTAATGCTTACAACTATGAATAACCTCCTACACAGGTAACTCGGAGGTCTACCACTGGTGAGGCAATGGGTGTCAGTCGCTTGTTGCAAAAAGTTCCTTTCACTGAGTTGCTTCTATTGGCCATGTTCACTCTTCCGTTGGCTCCTGAGGTTAATTTGGTCTGCTTTCTCCTCTTCCCCTTCTGTCTTTGTTTGGTGCCTTCTCTCCACAGCTACAGATTTACAAAGTGATGTATGGTGTGGAGAACGTGAATAGGGAAATATTTATCTTTCCCTTTCACAGTGCAAGAAGCCAAGGTCATCCCATGAAGCTGACCAGTGGGAGAATCCAGACTTTTTAAAGCTTTTCTAACCCATCCACCATTGAACGTCTCAGGATAGCTTACAACAGAAGCAAAAGAGCTTCTTCAAACAGAATATGAATAAACTGTGGCATTCCCTTCTACAAGAGCAATGAGGGCCACCAATTTGGTTGGCTTTCAAAGGCGGGTGGACAAATTTCAGCAGGAGAAGACTATCCATGGCCACTATGTCTATGTCTCTTTGCTACCTCTAGTATCTGGGAAACTTGGGGAAGAGGCTACTGGTGTGCTCCTGTCCTGCTTGTGGGTTGCCCATGGACAGCTGGCTCTGTGGGAGTAGAAGTAGATGGACCTTGCTCTGATCAAGCTTGGCCCATCTTATGTTCCAAAAGGGGAAGCCCAGGCTTGCATCACTGTTTGCACATGGTGTCTTCCATGCAGTCGGGAGCATTGGACACTGGGAGCTCTCAACTGCATGGAAGACTCCTGTATGGCTGCATATATTTTGGCTCCACTTTCAGGTCTTTGCTGAACATGCAAGCAAAGGAACTCTTATGGTCTACACCAGGGGTCCTCAAACTATGGCCCGCGTCTTCAGTCTTGTCATCTCTTGTTTGACCACATCCAGCTTGCCTTGATTCATGGATCTTACATTCCAGGTTCCTATGGAGTATAGATCTTTGCAGCATCGGACTCTCCTTTCACCACCAGATACATCTGCGACTGAGTGTCCTTTCGGCTTTGACCCAGTCGCTTCGTTCTTTCTGGCGCTACTAGTACTAGCCCTCCGCTCTTCCCCAGTAGCATATTGGACACCTTCTGACCTGAGGGGCTCATCTTCCGGCATCATATCTTTTTGCCTTTTGGTACTGTCCATGGGGTTTTCATGGCAAAGATATTGGAGTGGGTTGCCATTTCCTTCTCCAGTGGAGATGATTATATACATGTATATTTTGGAGAGAGAGGAAAGGCACAAAGAATGCAAATTCTTGCATCTTCAGATGGGGTTTTAATTAAAGAGGAACCTTCCCAAGCATGTCATTCAAAAGCTAATTAGCACATAAATAAAAGCAAGATAAAAGTTGGAGAGAAAGGAAAGCAGATAGGGAAGAAAAGCTGCATGTTAAATAGAGAAAACCCAGCTTTGCTCAGTTGTCACAGCAAATTGGTTAATGACCCCAGCCTCAACAACAAAGCAAATCTTGCATTTTTCTAGCAAGCTTTCCTGTATTATAAGCAAGGACTTATTCAGCGGCTTAGAAATAATGGGCATAAATGATGGGCAAGTTTCCCAAGGAAAGTCTCCTTCATTCCTCTTCTGCAGGAGGACTTTATGGCTCTTTATGCAGGACATATAAGACAGTTTTGATTCAGGGGAAACAAGCAAAGCACTTTGTAGAAAGCTTTTTAGTTTAGAAGATGGACACCAGATCTCCCCCAGCTGTAGGTATCCTATAAATTCTGCACCATGGGATTTCCATAGAAACCTTTCTGGGCACTGAGTCGATGATGATTTCTGTTGCAGAAGCTGCCTCTTTCCTGAGCTGCTCTTGCTACTCCATTTAAGAGATTCATGAATGTTTGCTGTCGGCCACATGCGAGAGCTTGGTCCATTCAGCTAGATGATGAAGGCTATTTCTTCCAAGCATGCTTTTAACCGCCTAGTGTGAATGCATTGACTTTTGTTTGTATTATTCTCTTTGCACTTATTATCATGCTGCTGATTCCGTTTTGCATTTCTCCTTGTATATTTAATTGACCTTTTTTGTTTTTCATATCACTCCCCACTCTGAGAACTCATTTGCTTGGAACAAAGAATTCAGCATCCTCAAATTAATAAATGCAATGTTTATAGGGTGTGCCAAATATTGTCCCAGCAAAGGGAGCCTGTCTGGGGTTTTTAGGCACAGCTGAAAATGTTTCTGAGGATGTTTCTGAAAGTTAGCTCAGCTCTATATGTAAAAGATATTGAAGGGATGAGGCTGAGCGCAGGTTATTCGGACTTGTATTTGAGTCCTTCAGGAATTTGGTCAAAATACGCATTTCTCCTAACAGGACACAGACAGTTAGTAATCACTATGGGAACGACCCCTGGGGCAGATGCCTGGAAGCCTCTGAACCGGAAGGCCTTGCATCCAGTGCAAGGTACGAGTGACATCATGCCTTGTACCCTGCATTTCTCGGGATGTCCATTTTTGGCCAACTAGACTTGGAGCCAGCAAGGGCAAGGGAAAGAAGATGGGACACTGATTGGAATCGATGTAATGCTGTTGTCCTAGCCTCATCCCTTTCTATGACACCCCCTCTTTCCCCCCTCCAAGCTCTTGTTGCAACCTGGGCTGCATGTGCCAGGTATGAGGGCATGGCCTTCCAACGCCCAGCTCTGCGATCAGTGCTGGGACTCCAAAAGATCCTATGGGCTCCCAGATGATGCTGGAAGGGCATAGGACCATACCTAAAGACTTCAGCTGTGCCATACCAGCATTTCATTTGCAGCCAGAGGCCTGTATCATCCCTTCTGAGGCGTGTGATGATGCAACCTGTCACTTCAGTGTTCTTTTCTTTCATGCTTCTGATTCTGAAATCACAAATCACATCTATCAGTCTGCATCAATGTTTTTTATTTATGTTATTATGTGTTGTCATCATACCATGCCTTTCGGCTACAAGCCCTTCCAAGGCATGTAACACCAACACATGTTCACCAAATCATGATAAACAATATTCTTTAAAAGCCATCAGACTCCTTCCAACTGGGCAACTGTGTGGGAGAGAAGAGGCCAGGAACAGCAAGTCTTGACAATGATCTCATCTGCTACCTCTTTCCTCCTTGAATCCTTCCCACAGGTGCTGCTGATGGTGGATGGCCCCTTGAATTCAAGTTGAAGTGAGTGCCCTTAAGTTGGAGGAGGAGGAGGAGGTTGTGTCTGTGTCTGTGTCTGTGTCTGTGTCTGTGTGTGTGTGTGTGAGAGAGAGAGAGAGAGAGAGAGAGGGAGAGAGAGAGAGAGAGAGAGAGAATCCTAAGTGGGTCAAATCTGGTATTAGGCAAGAGATCGTGCCATGCTTTCCAGAGCGACGGCATCCAGTGTCCAACAGGCAGTGGTGGCATTAACTGAGCATCTGGTGGCCTAGGGCAATCCATTTTTCCTTCAGCCTCAATCAGCCCCACCCCACCTGCAACACAGGAGAAATACTGGTCTCCCTTGCAGAGGTGTATAAATGCTACATATTCTAGCATTTATAATATTTGTTCATTCAGCTTCTGGACAAGAATATAGGTCTAGTCCAGATTTCCCCCTTTCTCATTTCATTATGTTGGTTTCCCTGGGATGGTATCTACCTGCCTTCTCTTTACTAGAGGCAGGACACTTGTGTTACGGACATGACAAATATAAGCTTTAGTTCGGTTGCAAGAGTTTTGATGGGAGATGGCAAAGTGCATGCAGTGTGTGCATTAAAATATTGGTGTTTTAGCAAGAATTTAATCCTCACATCAACCTAGTTTCTTATTCTTCATAGTTCTGATGGGTGTTAGGCTATAGCCTTGAGGGTCAAACTCCAAAAGATGCTAAATACATTGTTAAGAAATATATTACTTTTTTCTTAATACATTACATTGTTCTTAATTTAATATTAGCTATAGGAGAATCTTCAACACCCACCATTCCTTATACATGAGATAACAAGTTTTGAGTTCAACTCTTTTACCAAATGCCCTTTTCTTTTTCCACCACACCTAGCTTACCTTCTGCTGTTTATAAGGTTAGCGAAGTATGGAGAATGTTTAATTAAGTTTAATTGTGTGACAGCTTAAAAGTGGGAATGTAATTACTCATTTAATTATTTTGCTGCTTGCTGCTTCAAGTGAGTATATAATTGCTCTTCCTGTAAGGACACTCGACTTGGTGGGCTTGCATGAAAGTTTAGCAATCTCACTGGTGCATCCATCACATCAAGACATGATATTTGAAGGCAAAAGGACCCTGAGAGCTGACCTCTTGCTAACTCCTAGTTTCCGGTAGCCCCATATCTTGGCAGAGTGATATCATCCCAGGGGAAATTCACACTCCCCCCATTAGCTGGTATTGGCAAAGCATGGATAACCTGCTTGGATGAGGCCATCAGTGTAAATTACATCCCCACCTTACCCTGTCACATGCTAATGCTGTTAATTACATCCATGATGATGTCCTAGAAGGCAGGCACCAGGGATGCCAAAAGGACAAGCTTTAGCTTAGCGGCAAGCCAAGATGACACAGGGTGGGGTCAAAATATTGGAGATTTAGGAAGCACTTGGTCACCACATCATTCCAGCTTCTCATCTTTCTTTGTTTGCTTGCTTGCTTGTTTATTTAATTTATATGTCACTCCACTAGCCATAGGGTCTCCAGGTGGCTTAGGAGTCTTAGTTCTGATGGATATTAAGTATGTAACAGTTTTTACTTCATAATAACCATGGGTGATGATTTTTCACTGGGGCCATGAAGGAGAGGAGGTTTAGTGTTAAGTGTCAAAGTTTAGAACTGATATCAGCTAGGGCCTCTCCAAAATGAAGAGTCATGATAAAGCACCCTTGCCAGTCGGATGCCCGGCTGATGTGTTGGATGAAAATCTCCATGCCATACCAACTGGGGATTATGGGAGTTGTAGTATAACACAGGTACCAGGTTGAGGAGAATTGCGTTACAGTTTCTTAGTGGTGCTGTGATTGGTGGAATAACAATACCAAGAGACCGTTTCCTGCCTCAGTGAACTCAAGATACGAAATTTCAACAGGGAGAGAGATAATGAAGGAAAGGGAAGTGATGGGAAGAAGGGGTGGGAAGCACAAAAGTAGATGAATAATACAACAGCATGCAATCAATCATATATTAGTTTCCTGTTGGGGATGAAGATTTAAGAGATTAAGCTACAAGCTTCACAGAAAAGGAGGATTTCATGGAAGGAGAGTTGGCACTGACAGATTCAGGCAGGGATGGGGTGTCCTCATATATGCTTGAAGGAACTCTAAATTGGGAGCCCCAATAAGGAGAGAATTAGAATTTTGAAAGCCACAAGTGAGCCCTATATTGTGAAGAATGTTTTTTGCATGCAAAAAAAGTCTTGCATTAGCAAAACAACCAATGTTGCAGAAAAGAATGTGTCTGTAATTATCACAGGAGTCTGTGATTTTCCTTTTGGATACATAAACCTCATCATTGGCTTATTTCCCTACAACTTAAAGAACAACTTTAAGCTTCCTGTCCTGTTCTATCCTACTTTATGTGGCTACAGACATTTGTACTAAAGAAGATTATGGTAAATGTACGCCAGGAGGGAAATGTGTTTCCAAGAAATGCAATTTAAATGCATGTTTCCAGTTGATATGTCATGCCTGTCATGCCTTTCTCGAGGAAGCCACTTCAGATGGTGAAGTGGAGTCTCTTGAACCAAATGTTCATGGGGAACAAGACTCTTCAAAGGGTTCTAGAGCTGACCAAGAAGGTTCTAGGTCTTCAAGAAAGAGGATTTTGCATATTCTCCCACAAAGGGTGGAAAGCTCTGCTTCCTAGCCACTACCCAGCCCTTAAGAATGCCAGGACCTGTAAGCACAGGCTCAGACCATGGCTGTCCTGGTAATATATGCCTTCAGAAACAGCTTAGCCTTTGCTGGAAACAATACCTTCTACCAGCTCCAGTGCCTTATTCCCCTGTTCTAGCTCCATGATTGAACTTCTGTGCTACTCAGCCTTGACTCCTGCTTGTAACTACTGCCTGTTTATTGGTTTGATTTAGGATTTTCCTGTAGTTTAGCCTGCTGAACAGTGTTGGACTGGGGACCCAAGAGATCTGGATGCTAGTCCCCATTTTAGCCACAAGGTGACTTTGAGCCATCTAAGTCTCATTCTAGCTTACCTCACAGGATTGTTATAAGGATAAAAATGGAGCTGTATTGGAATAAAATACAATGTAGTGATGATGATGGTTTTATTTCTTTATTTGGGATATTTCTAACCTGTCCAATCACTCTGAGTCTCTGGACAACTTACAACATGATGAGCTGAATCTATGCTTCGGAGATTAGTACAGACAAAAGAAACTTACCAGATTCTGTAACAGACGTTTACAAGCATTTGAATTTTGTGGGGGAAAGAATTACATAAATAAGATATGTAAATGTTTAGTCTCCATTAGAACACATTAAGAGTTGAGGATGCTGAAGCAGTGATTTCTTACAGACCTCCCAACAAACCTATATGGAAAATTCTGTTCCCTGGGTCATCTGTTCCAAAGAACAGGTGTGTTTTGCCTCTCAAATTAACCTCCCCCTCACCCCCATGGGTGGCCAGGGGTGCGGGGGGTGCTAGAACTGTTCATCCAGGAGTCAGACCTTCCAAGAAGTGTGCCTGGGCTTCTTTATATACCACATCTCAGAAAATATTATTATAAACGGTATCTTTGTAAAGCACACAAGCTGAACACCTGAAATTTTCCAATGGAATACATCTTTGGGCTAATCCATTTTGTTAAGATTAAACTGTGGTACATTCACTAGTGACCAGAGAAGACGATGTCAGGGCTGAAGGCCACCACTGGGTTTAAATGCTAGCAGAGACTGAGAAAATGTAAGAATCCATTTCTAATAACCCTTTGAAACAAATGGGTTTAAACTGATGCTGTTACACTCTCTGTGTGTGGATCGTTTCTAAGAACAGGATTAAATCTGAGCAAGTCCCATTGTCATTCTAGTTTCTGCTCTGAGATTGGCATGCATACTGACATGTGTTGCATAGCTATCCCATGTACAGAAGACCAGCAAAAATTGGGTTTGTTTCACACTAGAGTTCTCACCAAACTTTATCTGAAAATCCTAGTCAAGCTGGAAACATTTGCAGAAGTTTCAAGAGAAGCTTAAAGAAGTCCTGTACACTAATCACATTTCTCATGGTGCTTTGGCCACCTGGTTACACGCAGTGATTCCCTTCACCAAAGGGAAGCTGTTTCTGCCCTTCTCCAATTTTTTCACAAATTGGAAAAGCCTTTGCCTTTTCCTTCACCCCAAAGGGTGGGAGTATTGGGAAAATTTGGATAAATCCTGTCAGAAAAACATTGCTTCTGTGTGCTTTTGCATTGTGGAATCAATCCTGTACTACTCCTCAAACCAAGCTAAGTCACTGTTTAAAATGACATTGGAATTCACAGTTTACCAGGAAGTATCTTTTGATAGCCCAGAGGGCTTCATGTGCCCTGGTCATTCAGAATGGTGCATTACTTAGGGTCTGAGTCTAGATAAGCTTATGAGTTCATGAATAGTTTCTCAGTAGCTTGAATTTACATGTCTAAGCAGACCTGGAGATGGGTTCAAGTTACTCAACTAAAGTGTCAATTAGAGATATTGTAATCTCATTGTCTCTGTATGATTGACTGACATTCCTTTATCTGTTCTGTATGTGATGACCTCAGAATCTTATTGTAATGTCTGCATTCTGTCATCAAGTGCCCTGTACCTGTGTACATGACCAGCAGGGTATAAAATACCCTGTAGTTGTATTGAAGCTTGGCAGTGAGTTTACCTCTGCCTGCTCGGTAATGCATTATCGTGAGTCTACCACGGGAAACCTGGGCCAAACAATAAAGCCACAGATGGTCTGGATGCTTGATCTTTCCCACGTACCCGAGTTTTATTTCCTCCTCATGAATTGAAATTCTGGGATTTTCTGACAGGGGGAAATGGCAGAGTCTTGCTGCAGATACTTCTGGAAGAAGAATAGAAAATCACAAGAGTTTCTCCAGCTGGATGGGCCTTCTGTAAACCATCCTGCAATGGAGAAAAGTCTGTGAGTCTCCTTCAGATCTGTTAATAAAGCAAGGAAACCAGATGGAGAATGGGGTTTTGCTGTACTTCCACAGAAACTGGGATAATGGTGGAAGCAGCAGGAGAGGTTCCAGCTGTTTCTATTCTTATCTTAATGGACGCTTTGCCCTGAGTCTTTTTTGGCAAGGGACACTCATCCCTGCTGAGCTGTTTAATGGCATTGCTAAAGCCTGGGAAAACCTCCCCAGGGAAGGCAGAGTGTATGTCACCAGAGAGTACAGGATATGTTTGTCTTTGTAGGATGCTTGAGTATAAAAGCTTTTTTTCAACCATATCCCACCCAGTACAATGTCGAGAATTTTGCTAGCCTATATTTATAAAATCCAGTTCCTATCATTTTAGCATGCCCTACTGTGATCAAGCCAAGTACTCATAAAGGGGTCAGGCGGGGGCAAGCTTTGTTATCAAGGGTTTCCATTGAGTTCTATAGATCAGACTCATTTATCCTACTGGGAAAAGTAGAGCACTGCAATTTGTGACTGGGCTAAAACCTGCCTACCTCCAGGTCTCCATCAACAGTTGTGGACTGTTGTCGAATGTCTGCATAGAAGGGTCTCTTTTTTAAATGCACATTATTTTAATGGGAGGCATAGAACCTATACTTCCCACACTACCCCATGTTTCCTCCTGTTTAGTAAACCCAGAATTGCACAAAGTATTATTTGGAAAGGGCAAAATTATCATGGTGGGACACAATGGCAGCCTCAGTTCATCTCCTGTGTTAGATATTTGACTGCAAATACCTTTCCTGCACAGGTATTCTCTTCTTTCATCGGCTTTAATGAAAGAGGCATCACTTCAATGAAAATTCAATGAAGCCACGCAACTCCTTGGGAAAGCAGCCCTGGTTGCATGGAGATTTGAGACAGATGAACTCTAGCAAAGCCTTTTATTCCACTGACATAAACACGGGCATGCCATGCCCTCCAGAAGTTCAGTCCCTGGGTGAGGCCTGTTAAAGTACCATAATGATCTAGTTGAAAGCTTGCTTGGAGCCGTTTCTAATAATCAGGGACATTTTTTACCTTAAGGCATGAGGGGAGTATAGAGCATCAAGCCACACAATGTCAAATTTGCTTATTTGGGGCACCTTTTCACCCCCCTGGATCTCCAGATAAAGCTCCCTCCTCCCAATTGTTGCAGTCACGTATCTGGGAAACCCGGAAAGATCACTGAAGGCTTTGTTTGTATCCTTTTCAGCAGCGTAATTGCTAGAATAGAGTGGGGCCAATACATCATACAGTTATAGGATTCCTCTGGTAGATGAGTCAATATTAATCTTCGGCTCATTGTCTTGGTTATATAAGGCAATCAGAAATTTGAAGCATCCTTGTTTGGTCTTGGTGGGACTTTCATCCAGGCACTCTCCTGGCCTGAGCAGAAAGGCTGTCTCTGCTGGGAACTGAAGTTGCTCTTTCGCATGCTCAAAGACACATACCTTGTTCCTTGCAAAGCATTCTTTATTGTCCAAGAACACAAAACGCCCCAAATGAATCCCTGAGCATGCACACAGTGGTTTGTTGAACCCGAGCTGGCATTCGTCCCCAGAAACTCTCCTTATGAGGATGTCTGGGCCCCATCCCTTTGGGAAGGGCCTTTGAAAATGACCACCCTTCTTGCTGCAGGTCAGTCCTCTAACTGGGCCACCTTCCTCTGCTGGCAATGTAGACTTTCCTGCCCTTCTCTCCATGTAGCCCCTCCAGCCCCCTGAAAATGCTACACAGAAAGTCAGCAGGCCCTGCTGAATGGGGTGAGCTGTCTTTCAGGAGAAAAGGACCCCTCCCCCCAAAATTGCCTGGTTTGAGACCTTCCATGAGTAGATTCTGTGAGTTAAAGAGGGCAGATCCTGTTTCCAACCCACATGCTTCCCATTGTTGCAAACATTTGCCATTCATCTTGGCAGGAGGAGAATGAGGAATTAATGCTGACAACATATCAGTAAAATGCATGAAGATCCATGACTAAGCAAGAGGAAAACAAAGGCATATGATCTTGCATGGTGTTACGACTTCACTGGATAAATATGTGAATGAAAGGGAGAAAGAGGATTTGGCTCACTTTTAATTACTGTTAATCTGTGGAGACTTTCCCATTAGATATAACATGCTGACATTTTCTTGGGTACCAGCTGTAAGCCAAGCTGTTTAATATTTAATTTTTAAAGCACTTATTATTCGCCAAATCCCCTGTTTGCCTCCCGTCACCTGTTCATTATTCATCAACATATTTCAGTAAATCTTTCTGGTAAGTCACCCTTTCAACATTGCTGGACTTCAGATAATTTCCTTCATTTCCTCTCCCCACCCCAAAGCATCCCCAAGTTGCTTCTCGTTCTCTCTTTCAGAAAGAATCTCACTCACTGGAACTTGTAATGTTTCAGCCAAGGATAATGGCTTTTGGTGCTCTGTTAGAATGGCATAAAAATCAGTGCATAATTGGCTGAGGAAGTGGCTGAGATGTTCTCTGCTGTTTTGTAGAGTAATGATCACCTGGGACATTGCTGTGAATTGAACAATCACTATTCACTGAGGCTTGTTAAAACTCTGTCAAAGCAAAACGGAACTTGGCCAGGAATTAAGTTTCTACAATGGCAGAGCAGGGTCTCTTCAGGTGCCTCGTATCTTCTTCCCTCTTTGAATTAATTAGGTCTATTCATTCTTGCCATGCTATGTCATAAGACTGGATGACTCACAAAAAGGCTCCCAGAATGCTTTAATAAAACTGCCTCAGTGGAAGTCAAGACTGCCTGGAATCCAGCATTGG
Organism: Varanus komodoensis; assembly: GCF_004798865.1. Lineage (NCBI taxonomy): Eukaryota > Metazoa > Chordata > Lepidosauria > Squamata > Varanidae > Varanus > Varanus komodoensis. Next base: position 9,965,685 of record NW_025335317.1, read on the forward strand.
AAATAGGATCATTGCAATCCTCTCCATGCAAGATTTGTCTTCTGATTCGTCCTTTCTTGAGGATTTGAACGAACTCTCCAAGCTCTGATATTATCACAGGAAATAATGACAGGGATGCTTCTCCATCATGTTGCTCAGATGTACTTTTCAACCCATCTGCTGTTTCTCCTTTGAAGCCTGGTGAATGAGAAATGTCTTGTGCATGGGAATTATATTAATCTCTTTATTCCTGTGTCTCTTCTCTTCACCTCCAGGTTTTCCTTGATGTCTCCTTTTACCCTGTTTCCTGGTTCCCTGTATCCTGTACAAAGACTGCTGGGAACTGTAGTACAGAAGCAGACTCTATCAAGCAGATGTGCATGGGAATTATATTAATCTCTTTATTCCTGTGTCTCTTCTCTTCACCTCCAGGTTTTCCTTGATGTCTCCTTTTACCCTGTTTCCTGGTTCCCTGTATCCTGTACAAAGACTGCTGGGAACTGTAGTACAGAAGCAGACTCTATCAAGCAGATTTCTCCAGTCTGGTGCCATCCAGATGTTTTGGACTGCAATATTGGCCCTAGTGCTGACTGCCATTTTAGTCCTGAACACACCAAAGACACAAAAATGGGGGAGCCTGTTATAATAAAACTCCATGGTTCAGTGCCAATGCATTCTGGAAGCGCCTTTATGATGATGCTAGAGACAATCTTTTTGGATCCAGTTGCTGGTTCCCCCAGGAGAACCCCAACTCCTGTGCCACAGATGGTAACATTGATCTAGACGGTATGGTATTTTTGGAGTCCGTTGGCCTTCCTGGCTGCTGTGCCTCTCAGTCTTACCGCAACACAGTCCAGTAACTTACTTGTGTTACTGCCTGCATAATTTCTCCACAACAAGGGCTACAAATCATGTTCTTATGTTTGCCACAAACCCTCCATCTGGTCAAGAAGTAGGAAGGTCCAGGAGGAGCCCTTTAAAGTCAATTCCTTTATGAGGAAGAGAGTATGAGCAACTTTTCTTGATTTTTGTAGTGACTGGTCCAGGCAGGTAAGTCTTGTCCTGCATTAGTATCAGTACCCCACAAAAGCTACAGGTGCTTCTTGCAGTGCCCCAGATCTGCTTCAGGCAGGTTAGCGTTCCAAAAGATGAAGCCCCTCCCACACTGACTTTTTTCTCTTGACTGGACATCCTTGATTCACTCAGTTACCACGAAGCACTGAGTTCTTTTGGGAATCTGGGTGTTACCCCTGTTCACACCTTACTTTGTTTCTTCCTTAACTGACCATTTGCTGAACACAAATTTGGGCTGGGCAAGATTTTTGTTCCATTTCTTAGCTCTATTCTTTTCAGAGGGGGCAATTTCCAGCATCCTACTAACCTTCAGAGGCCTCAAGGGTCCATGAGATTGCTCTCGTCTTAGAATATCCTGACTGCCTTGTGGAAGAGAGAAGAGAAAGTCTAGATAGTCTGGGCTTTGCTCTCAGAATCTTTCCATTTTTCTTTTACTTGATGGTGAAACATTTCTCATAGAGCAACATTTCCTTGCTAACAGCCCCTCTAGGATACTAAGACCACAACGAGGATGATTCATCTACTTGAAAGCCTCTGCATGTCTGCCATTGAATCACAAGAAGTCTGGGGGACAGGGGCTTTCTAGAGTGCACATACTTCCTGGGCAGTGTGTAAACTTTGAGGATACCTTAAAGTACTGTCAATACTCATCTCCAGTGTAGGGAGATTGATAGTTGAGGGCTTCTGAGGAAGCTTGTACACCATGTCTGGTCTTGGTGAAGAACACTGACACAATTCTATGGTACCCTCATATTTCCCTCAAATGTCCCCCTTGGACTGTTCGATGGGAATAGAATATTCCCATTCCACATCTGGAGTCCATCTGGATCTACGTAATATTCATCCCTAAACAACATGAGATCAGGAAACCTGATCAGCAGACTGCCTTTCCTTATATACACACCCAACTGACTCTTAAAATCATCAAAGGAGGTTTTGTTGATGATTCCAAAACTATCAGAATGTCACAGTGCAATAATTTGGTGGCAGGTCTTCTAAGTGGTGGCACCCCAACCCCCTCTAACACCTCCTGATAAGACACTTGCTCACCCAGGCATTCCCTGGCAGGTAATTAAAGTACCCATGTGACTGCATTGTACTCTTCCTGCATTGCTCTATGGTATTATTACTTTAATTGGAATGGTATTTAAAAATCCACTCTAAGTGTGCTTTTAATATTTGTACATAAACTGTTTAGGAATTTTAAAAACCCTAACAAGCAAACACACATGTTCTCCAAATGGCCAAGAACATTCAGAAATAGCAACACAACAGATTTTTATCTTGTGATGCCAATGACGACAATGACTTGGGAGGGCAGAGTTTTATTTTTATTTTCGATTATATTCTGCCTTTTTTCTCAAAGGGCTCAAGGCAGCTTACATCATTCTCCTCCTCCATCTTATCCCCACAACAGCCCTGTGAGGTAGGTTGGGCTGAGAGTCTGTGACTGGCCCAGAGTCACCCAGTTGGCTCCATGGCCGAGCGGGGACTAGAACCCAGATCGTCTGAGTCCCAGTCCCACGCTCTTAACCACTACACCACACTGGCTCTCCTGCACCCACTATGACATAGTATTTCTGGGGAGCAAAGCCCTGCTCTGTCCTCTCTTCCTCTGGCACCCCTTCCCCAATCCAGTTGTGCAACATCCATTCTTTCATTTACAACTGACAGGATTATTTTCATGTAGTTGAGCATCGATATGCAGAGCAGATGTCCCTCTTTCAGCCCCATTAGAGTGAAATTATCTGGGGAAAACAATGCATAATTTTCATTGACCTGACATTATACAGTCTTTCCATTCAAATGGCAAAATGAGAAACGTCCAAGTCAGAGTGGGCGATGGAGAGGAGATGAAAAGAAATCCATAATAAACAAGAAATCCCAGGGAAGTTGACTCGACACAGTACAGATAGGGCCTCTGGGATCTACGGTGTAGATGATGCATTCAGTTTTGTCAAGCAAAGGGTAGAGAGCTAGTTCAGCGGTTGTTAAGGAAAAATGTTAGGATATGAATGCTATAAATATTAGACTGACACAGGCAGTGTTTTTAGTCTGGCTGTAATTGCTTTGTGAGCAACAGATAAACATGATGGAAGAAATCATAAAAGTAAAAAGCAGTCTGGTAGTATCAAATCAGGCTGGGAGGGGGAAGTTGTAGCCATTATTTCATCGTAATGAATAAAATGGGATTTCTGTCATCTTCAAAAACAAACAAAAAACCACCAGCCAAATTTCAGAAAGATTGCAAATCACAGCTTCCACCAGCATTATTTCCAAATAGGCAGTTCCCAGCTCTCAGCAGCTGGTCTTGAGAGGAATGCTTAAATTGCCAAGCCTTTATCAGCTCCAAGTTGCTTCACTTTTCCCTTTCAGTGCATCTATTTCTCTTCACTTGAATCCAGCAAAGCCCATTAGCCACAGTGTCACTATCCTCTGGGGTAGTTGTGGTCATTCTGTGTCTGCACACCCACGGCGTGCATGCTCTGAAGGGCATGTCTAATATCCTGATGAAGCACCATCACACAAAATCCAGTGGGCTCAAAGGAATAAGGACTAAGCTGTATCACATTTGAATGTCATCCTTCCTCCAAGGAGCTCCGGTTAGTGTATGTGGTTCCCCCAAAAGCCCCAGTTTTATTTTCACAAATAGATTAGGCTGAAAGATAGCAAAGATGACCCAGTGACTTTCATGGCTGAATAGAGATGTTCATGCTGGAATCAGGCATTTGCTCTTATTGTTCTTGCTGGAAACAGCAAGTTTCTTGTCTAACTTCTACACTGGTGTCTCCTCATAATGTGGGGTCAGAATCAAGCTTGGTGCCAGAACTGGGAACCAGTTTCCTTTTTGTTTTTACATAAAAGCTCTGAAACACCTCATAACATAAATTTATCCAGGAGTTAAACAATTTATTTCTGTGATAATGTAGCCACAAATAAAATCACAATAAAGTCAACAAAGTCAAAAATTAAATGTGACAGCACAGCATAAGACACAGTGACAGGGAAATCTACCAGAGATGAGGATAATGAAAATGCTCAAATATTGAAAAATGCAGTGAAAGACATTCATAATTCCAAAGGAACAGGAAAGTCTGAGTCTTGTACCAGACAAGCTTTGTTAGGGAGATAATTCTAGAGCGGGGAGTGAGGTACCCCCCAAAAAGCTCCCTCTTTGCTGAATTCATTTTTCATACAGCATGAAAATGATCTATGGTACCACCAAGATCAATGAACCAAATCCCTCCAAGAGGACTCTTCAGGGGCACAGATTTTGGGACCCTTGTGTTCACAACACAAATACGGGAAGCCAAATTTCAGTGAAACAGTCTGTTTAGTTACTCCCTTGAAGAACTCTTTTATCGTGTGTTATCACTTGTGAGTTGAGTTACTGGGAAGGCTTCAAGATGTAGAGATGAATGCTGGAACACCTGAACTTTCAAAACTTTTAAGAGTGCAGATTTATTATGCTTTCTGCAAAACAAAGGTGTGGGTGCATGTGGGTGGATAGTGCCATTACATAGTTTAGTCACTAGATGGCACTGGACTTAGTCATAACCAGGTGAAGTTGGGCATCTCCTGTTCTTCTTCTGCTCTTCTTGGAGAGAGACAACAAAGTCCTGCCTAGTTTCTTGACTAGTGGTATGCCCTCTAAGCCTCCAGTGACAGGGAGAAATTGCCCATGTGGGACATGAATCAGAAATGCAGCCATACTGCATAGAAGAATCCAGCTCTTTATTAGCATTGCTAAGAAAAGAGTCAATACATTCTCTGAACCTGATGTATGCAAAATAATTCATGTCCTGGGTCCAAAGGACATGGGCTTCAGACAAGAGAACACATGGTATAAGAGGAAATGCAACAGGTTCTTTCACTGTTTATGCTTACACCCCATCTGTCTTCTATAAATTTCTTTGCTAATTGCCTGGTTGAATCAATTTTCCTCCCCATGCTAACCTGGTCCCTTTTTACTGCTGTTTCCATCTTCCTGTTTGGTGATGCTCTCAGTGGCTCCCAAGAAACTTGACACTGATTCTTAAGTCAATTTCTGATAACTGTGGAGAGCCTCAAGAGCCAATTGGTTAATTAAAGGGGATCAACTGGCATGAGAGGAAAGGGATATTCCTGTGGGAGGTTCACATATTGGGACCTAAAGTCTAGAAGGAAGTCGATGGGATGATTTATTCATATATAGCCACATTTAGAACAAGGTCAGTTGGATGCTCTCGGAGTTAAAAATAATCCTCCTGTCCCACTGAATCAGTTCAAAATGATATCTTTGTTAGCAGAGGAAAGTGTCATTTAGAAAGGGCAATTTTCTAGCAAACTCACTGGTTGCTTATACAGGCTAAGTGGCCGTTATCAGAAATGTATGAGCCGAGCTTGGGGATACTGAGTCTCCATCCTGTGGACAAAATCTGGGGCACAACTCCAGAGTTCCAGGATTCTTCTGATGATCTTGTGCTGGCTTCCTAACTTTTGTGGTTCTCCCTTCCCACACCATTCTAAAAGGTTGAAATGCCTCTTTCTAAGATTTAGCTACTGGCAGTGAGAGGTAGGGATTGCAATGGACTCAAGGAAGTTTGAATTTCTATAACTCCAATCAGGAGATCCCTGGGCAGCCAGAGGCTTTTTTCTGAGTCATGCTGATTTTGCAGATTTCTACATTGGTTTGTCACTTCTGGGGTGGTGACGAAATTAGTGCTGATTCTCATTAACGATGCACAGAAGCAATTTTTTGTGCCAGTTCTCCTTAATGAATTAGCACTGATGTGAATTAGCACAGGTAGAACAAAATGTGGATTAACCCCCCTTGATTCTCTTAGTGGACAGACAACAGAATGAAGGACGGCTGACAACTTGCAACAGTCAGATGGATTGGATTTAACAAAATCTATACATCTTTGTGTGGGAACTCAAAGCTAGCATAGGTTGCTTGTTTCCCACTGCTGCCTTCAGCCTCTTCATTTTGCCTTTGACTCTCTCTGCAGCTGGATTATGAAAGAAGAAATCTGTTACTGAACTCGAGTTGTTTGGGCAAACTCTCAACATATATTTCACAGGATTCTGGTAAGGATAAAATGAAGAGAGCTATGCCTCTATGGGCTCATTGCAGAGATAACGCTATATAAAAATAGTCATGTTCATATTTTATTTTATTTTATTTATAGGTGCATGCCACCCCGAACACACAGTTCTGCAGGTAGCTTGCAATAAATAAGCACAGATACAAAATAAAACATAGAACCATTCAATGGAAAAGCATAAATATGACAGAAAACAAAGCTCACGGCATCCTTAAACACAGATTTTAAAACAGAGAGGCACCAACTATATGAGTTATTTAGATGGCCTGGGAGAATAAAAGAATCTTTTTCTGGCATGGAAAAGGTTGCCTGATGGTTATCAGGGGAACCTCCCTGGGAAGGCTGTTCTACCACCAAGGGGCTACTACCAAAAAGACCTTCTCCTTGGTGTTTACCTGCTTCACTTTATGAAGCTGGGGTACTTTTTGAAGTATCCAAGAATAGGTCTCTAGACCTCCTGAAAATGCACTTACACCCTGCCTCCTGGCCAGCATCCGCACATGTACTCAAATCTCTCACTGGCTCTGCTTTTGCAACGGCACTTGTGCTGCACAGCAGCTGCTTTTTGCACATGTGTTCATCCTCCCAGTCGGGAGTATTTCCATTTAATGGATGGGCAGTCAGGGCTGCAAGGAAATAAGTCCTGCTCAACAAAATAGACCTCAGTTTTGTATCCACCTGGATTGCCTTGTCCTGCAAGACCGAGCAATTCTGATTTGCCTGTGGTCCCTGAGTGAGCCCCACAGGGAATTCTTCCCCTGTGTCTTGAGCCCCAGGCTTATGAAAGCTTCTATTGTGGTGCTCATTGCACACTCCAGCTTCCATCCATAGTGCTTGGATCTCAAACTGACGACTCAGGCAATAAGGATTTTGGAACTGTTGTTGATCACAAGTTGAATATGAGTCTACAGTGTGATGAGGCTGCAAAGAAGGCAAATGCTATAGCCTGGGCTGCATTAATATAAATATAGCTTTTAATTCACATGAACTACTGTTTCTCCTCTATTCAGCACTAGCTAGGCCCTCCTTGGGTATTGCACCCACTTCCAGTCACTCCACTTCAAGAAAGATGCAGACAAACTGGAAAATATTCAGAGGAGGGCAATAAAGGTTATTGAGGGATTGGAAGCGAATCCTTGTGAGGAGAGATTGAAAGAACTGGGCATGTTTTGTCTTGAGAAGAGAATACTAAGGGGAGATATGATAGCCCTCTTCAAGAACTTGAAAGGCTGTAACACAGTGGAAGGCCAAGAACTAGCTTGCAAGAGAGGTTGTGAGCTCTTCCATAATAGAGACATTCAAGAAGAAGCTGGACAACCATTTCAGTGGGATGGTGTAACTGACATCCTGCAACAGCAGGGGGTTGGACCCAATGGCTTTCTTGGCCCCTTCTAACCCAACTATTCTATGATTCTATGATCTTTTCTTATTATCAGAGTCTGGCTGAAACCAGGAAGAACTTCCTGACAGCATGGCACCAATGGGACCAGTTGCTTATGGAGGTTGTGGCTCTCCCATGCTGGAGGCATTGAAGAGGTAGTTGGACAGCCATCTGTCAGGGACACATTGACTGGAGGCCTATGTCAAGCAGTGGGTTGGACTTGAGGGCCATATAGGCCCCTTCCAACTCTACTGTTCAGTGACTCTGTGATTCCTTGAGCCAGACCCAGAGGCCTTACTCTCTGGGTCACCATGTCTTGTTGGAAAAAGGAATGGCTGGCTTGTTCTTTGCTGTCCTAAAACATTGTCAATACAGCTAGTCATCAGATGGTGCTTCAGCTTCTACATCAACAGTTGACACAGGAAGCCAATGAGCTTCCATCTGATACCACATCTATTTATGTACTCTTGATACTATATTTATTTTGTTATTTACAGTAATGGAATGCCACTCCATCTCTAGAAAGCTTCTGATTCTGAGAACAAGAAACCTATAAAAGTCAAGTACAAAAGTGATGTTTTGAAAAGAGGAGAGCATCCCAAACATGGCTGATCAGCAAAGTATGCCTCTTAGAATGAGAGATCTTCAGCAGGCACTTAAAACAACACAGTGTTGAAGCCAGCCTGACCTCCAGAGACATGGAGCCATCACATGGCAACTCTTCTCCTGGTGTACCCCAGTAAGGCTTTAGGTCCATTTGGAAGCAGCAGAAGAATGTTCTTCAATGACCTCAGTGATCAGGCAGAGAACAACTCCCAGGAGCATTTTCAAGGGGCCTCTGCTGAGGTGAAGGCCTTTGGTAGGTCCTCAACCATGCTGACCCTTTGACTGCAGCCCTATCAATATTTGCTTTGCTTCCTTGTTGTTTGCCCAGGCTGTGACAGACACACACTGGTTTGGATGAAGGCCAGAGGCCTGTAAGAGTATCTGTCTGAAGAATCACAGCAGGAAAAGAGGATGCAGCCAGGGGGTTAAGCAATTGGTACAAGAATGTCTGAGATTCATGCAGGTAAGCAAAGGAACCATCTTGGGACCAAAGTCATTTTTATTTTTATGGTTCCCTGCTGCCAAAATGTTCAGCTAAATTTACTGCCTTGCTGCATTATGTTAGTAACTGCTGCATGGATTCCTGTAATCTCTAGATCTGTTTTGTGATTACTGGTTCAGTGAAAAGTCAGGCAAGGGCTGAATTGCTGGCCTAAAATCCCAATGAGAACATAAACGGCTTAGATAATTGAGTTTATTACAGATGCATTAGACACACAGGCAAACATATGCAAACACATGCAGTACAAAGATAAGCATGCAAACAGGGGGTCCCGTCTTTAAACATGATTAAGAGAGAACAGAGATATGGTTTACTTTAGCAGAAGGTTGCAACCACCTGTCCATTCTCTTTTGTCCCAGTAGCATAGTAACACTGCTACCTGTTGAAGCACAAGGAACCCCCATTGAACTCAACAAATCTTCCTCCAAGGTCTGTGAGGTTAGGATTGCAGGGGTTTTTTTCTTTTTTGGGGGGTGGGATGAACCCAAGAAAATTGGGAGCAAATATTTTTATGGAGATTTTGCCCTCAAAAGTGGGCATAAGCAATAACTGGCATTTTGACAACTCATGGGGGCTTGGGACTCATTCATGGCATTCATTCTAGGGAGTAAATAATATGAGTGGAAAATAAATTACTTTACTGCCAAGGAGATAATAAGGAAGTTCATTATTAGTGAGAGCAGTGTTTTCAACCAGAATCAACATACCGACAGATTTTCATTACTCGCCATCAATACCTCTGAAACAAAGGCCCCCGTATACAGGAGAAAAGACGTAATGGGGTATAGAAATCAAGAGTCAAACCATTACATTTCTTAATTTAATTCGAGTTCAGGGTCAACTGCAACTGAAGTTGTTCCAGCTTGGCTTCTGTTCAGGTCAATACACGTTCCGCACACAAAAGCCACCTTGCTCTTTTTGAGTTCGCATGAGAAAAAATGTAAATATAATGAATATTATGACGGCAACTTGCAGATTGGGGCAGACTAAAGTAGTTGGCCTAATGCTATTACAGGTGTCCTTAAGAAATAACAGGATGCCTTTAACCTGATATGTTGATTCATGTTTGTTTTGTTTGTTTGTTTTTTGTGGAATTGTCAGGTGTGAAATGTCCTTTTAAAGGTCAGCTTGTTCTCTGTCCCACTGGGTATAAAATCCACTGCTAATTCTTAATATATAACCCAAGGATCCAGCTATTACTAGTTTTATATTATTGCAATATAAATATTATTAATAATAATGTTGCCCAGCAGGTAGAGACATTTCTTTTAAAAAGATTTTAATAAATGTAATGAATCAATAAATTACCTATAGGCCTCCAGAAGCTGTTGAACTACAACTTGTATTATCTCTTACCATTAGACGTGCTGACTGGGGCTGATGGGAACCAGGGTCACAAGTTGCCCACCTCATTTAGGGTAAGGCCTTCAGGTGACAGCCATGGGTTGCTTCACCTGATTTACTCCCCACCCCTATCCCTGCTCCCTTTATCATGATGTTCCCAAGTCCTGTGATGTGTGTGGGATTTACTAATTTGAACACATGCTGAAGAGCTTTAGCAGTTGAGAAAATCGACAGTGATTCGATGACAAGCCACGCAGCCAGTTACTAGCCGCTTCTGCCAGCGAAGATCACAAATTTCTTTTCCAATAATGATTGGGAAGTCCTTTTCAGAACAATACTTAGTGTAAAGTGTTTTGCAATAAACTTTCATGATTGCATCAGGCATTCAGAAAAGAATAAGCTGTGGAGGAAAGTTAGCATCAAATGAGTAATGCACAAAGGTTTTTTTTTTCCAATCCCCAGGCAAGACAGTATGGCACCAGAATCTCAGATTTTCTCCATCTGGAGTCTTCAGGCTGCAGTTAGGTAGAAACTAACTCAGGTCCATCAGACAATACAAGGTACCTCTTCCATATTGCAATTAAAGTGATGATCTCTTATGGAGCCATGGCAGAAGCAAGGCTGAGGATTGTCCTCAAGATATGGGAACCATAATATTGTAACCTTGCTAATTTTCTTTTTACCTAGCAATTCCCCAAGCTTAGAGGCCAGCCTTCACTGCAAGGGCCAGGGATCAGGGGGATATTTCATCTTGTACTATACATTTCCAGTCTAAATTTAGACCACAACTCCAAACTCACTTTCTGGGGACTTATTTCCAAAGAAGAGCTTGTGTTGCATACCCCACATACCCACCAGTGGACCCAGAGGGGGGCACATGTCCTCATCCATGTCGAAAGATGTACCCAGCCAATGCAAAACAAAACATTTTTCTCATTATGACAAACCACACTTGTTACATCTGAATGCTGCTGGAGAAAGACACTTAAGCTAATTGCAAACTGTTTATTCTAAGCAACTGTAATCCATCTCATTATCAAGGGAACACAGTGTTTGGGCAGGCATGTCAATGAACGATATTCAGGAGACAGAACAGTGGCTTTTGTTTCGTCTTTGTCCCAGACAAGAGGGAGACTCCAGTCAACTGATATTAAACAAATGTTAGATGCACAACAAGTATAAGAGACAAATGTCCTTTTCTCTAAATGCCATGAGAGAAGAATAGATGTTCTCTCCCTACTAATGAACTGCTCCATGTAAATATCTCTGTTTTGGAGGTGGGAAGCATTAAGGCAGAGAATGCCATGCTTATGGCCACTTGAGTTCTTGGCAGAGGTGGGATATGAGCCAGCCTCTGAGCCAGGCTGGGATGGATGCATGGTTGTACATGCAATCCTGCCTTTTGCTGTGATCGTACCATGATGCTCTGAGAAGGGAAGCCTCAACTTACACAAGGGACACATGCTTGACTATGAAATATTTAATCACAGTGAAATAGTGCATGGAAAGTACTTGATTAATTTATCTACTGCCACCCCAATCCTGGATGAGTTTATCTGGAATATTCCACACCTAATCTGTAGACGCAAATATATCATTATTTTGGGGGGCCTGTTGCTAGGCCCTCTTGCTGGAGTACTATTTTTATTTCTCAAATAAGAACCAGTAGTCTGTTTCCGTATTTGACAAATAAAAGCTACTTCCAATGTTTAGGGCCTTCAGAAGTTCAACTTGGGTGTCCTTTCTTGATTTTTCTCTCTCTCTTCCCCCTCCCGGAAACATAAATGGTGTTTGTATGAAGAATAGCTTGTAATTGCTCTTTGGTTTTGATTCTGTGTTCATTGTAAAAGATTGTTAGAAGTATTTTTGCAACAATTAAAAGCAAGCCAAATGGATCCTGTAGGCATTTAGATATGCAGCTTGTTCTTGTTTCACTGATGATCAAAGTCTGTCCTGCCAAGCTTAATTTGTGTCTGTGTGTCCTCCAGAAACCATACTAGGTTCAAATTGGGATATGAGGAGACAATATAATTGATGTGCTTCTCCCTTTGATATCATATTTGCAAAGGCTGTGTAATTACTTGTCAGTCCACTCCTGGCGATACCTCCAGTAAAAATTGCTTTAGTATTCTTCTTTCTTTCTTCTTGTTTTTAATTGTACTGACAATCCAGTTCTCTGAAGAAGCATCACAAAACAAAGCACCAGCTCACCAAGAGGCTGGTTCTGCGGCCTTTGAAATTAATGGCAACATTCAGTGGATGTAGCAGAACTGAAACCCAGAGATAGGTAATAGCGATGATTTTTATTCTACTACAAGCGTCCAGCGGGGTTCATGTGCAATCAAAACGTGTGTTTGCAGGGCTAGGGAAATCCATTTCTGCCAGTTTGGATCCAACGTTACATTTATACAAGAGAGCGACCAAGATTTCACTCCAGAACAGGGGTGCTGAACCCTTATCAGACCAAGGGCCAAATTCTGCTTTCGAGAAGCATTTATGCCGTGGGTGAAGCCAAAGGCAAAAGGGGCAGGTAAGTGCATTAAGCGACGATATGATGCCAAAAATGCCATCATATTCTAGCTCAATGCACTTACCCCCAGTAACCAAGACTTTGGGTTAGAGTGACTAAGTACCAGAACTGTAAGTGAAGCAATGCAGATGAAGGGAAGGGGGATATTCACCAAGAAACAGACTTGATCAAAGAGGTCGGTGAATTCTTATCCCAGCTGGTTGTATCACTGGCCGCCCCCACTTATGTTCTCCCAGAGAAATGACTGCTGTCCATTCACTACTTTGGGGAAAAATAAAGTGCTTGGAAGCAATGGCTGTGCCCATTGGGGATGGTGGGAGTTGTGGACCAACTTGACTCGAGGGCACCTGGTCAGGAGGAATGATCTACTGGGACTGTCTGTAGCTCTCCAAATTGTGGCTTAAAGTATTTTCCCACATTTCTATAATTGCCAAGGATTGGAGCTGGGGCAGGATTAGGGACGCAAAAAATCTGGCACTCAGGCCCACGGGACAAAACGAAAACACACACCTCAGGCAGCAAGAAGATTCAAGGAGGAGGCTTGCAGGAGGTGAGACACACGTGGGCCAAAAGCCAGCTAATCTGGGGGATCGGGTGCCACAGACATCATCAGGGTCCCTGTACTATTATTTCAGCAAGACCCTAAGGGCAACAGGGTGGCCTTACAGAGAATGAGGACTCCAAATGGAAGATCTGGGGATCCTGCCCTAGTGGACCAACCTCTACCACTGCCTCTGATTGGAATTCAGAGCTCCTACCCTGAGTCCCCTTTAACGTCGTCTTCTTTCCCTTGCTGTTCCCCAGAGTCCAGCCTCCCCCACCAAAGGTCTGAAAATTCTCTACTCCTGTATCTTGTTCTAAAAGTAGCAGCCTGTTGAAAGCATTCTGGTTTGAATGTCAAACCCGTTGTGTTGCGTTGCGTTGCGTTGCGTTGCTTTGCATTCCATTCCATTCCATTCCATTCCATTCCATTTTCTGGAGGTGTTGCTGCCTCAAACCTACGGTGCAATAGAGAAGCATTACTCATTTTAGGATAATTTTTAAAACAGCTCAGTGCTAACAAGGGAGGCGCACACTTCACTTAAAGCCAAAATATTTCAAAACGAATTTACATTTTTAAAAATTAAATGTCAAACTTCCTCAGCCTGTATTCCTGGAGGAAACTTTACTGAAAATCTCCCATGAGTTCCAGTGGGTGTTTTTCTTCCCTAATGCTAATGGTGGTGCATACTGTTGGAAGAATGTGCATCTGGGGAGAGAATGGAAGGCTCGGACAAACGCCCAGTCAACTAGCTGTGTGATTGTTCGGGTTTTGAGCCCACAGAGATGACCCTGGACAAAACTGCTGTTCAGAGTCTCTGAGCCTTGTCCAGAGGTCAGCAGGTTGCAGATCGCCAGATGTTTGCCCCATAACCCCCATCCCTCCACCCCACGGTTGACTCTGCAGACTAGGGCTAAGGGAGCGGTAGGCCAACCCACTTGGGCAGCCACTGGTTGCCCATTCCCAGCTTCGGCCCTGCTCTGCTACTTGCCTAGCATAACAGCCAGGTAAGATTGTCTCTGCTGGCGCAGGCTTGTGGCAGTGAAAGGCTCATCCCTTGTTCAAGGTCCCACAAAGACCTGGAACCAGATTCAGATTGGTCATATGGCACGCTCCACTCAAAGGGAACACTCCTGTACCAAAGCAGATGATGTTGTGCTGGGGTGCTTGTCCATTGCTCACATGTGACCCTCAGCAGATTTTGCCTCTCCCACTACACCACCCCTGAATTAGATGCAGCGTGGTTGAGGAAAAGTGCAGATTTCTCTTTAAAATGAGGTACGGAGAGAGTGCATGTTTTATTTTAAACAAAATCACACTCTTCGGGAACGGTCCCCACCTGTGTTGTACACCCTGGCTTAGAAGGGACTTGGCATTCCTTCTGCATCACATTTGGAAGGCATGATGAAGATGGGGTGAAACTGCAGTTGGTTTCCAGGGGGAGAACCCCTGGACGCCACAGAGTTGCCCGTCCTTGCACAGTTTGAAACGTAAGACGTATGCACATTTCCCTATGCATATACTGCAAATTTGTCTTTGGAAGTCATTTACCTTACAGTCCAGATTTGCTCATAGGAGCCTTTCTGTTTAAAAGAAGTTAAATGTAGTTTTTAAATAAAAATAAGAAACATGAAAGCTGGATTGATTAGCTTGTTCACCGAGGCTGTCTGTATGTTAAGATAATTCCTTAAGCGAAAGTGTTGAACTGGATGCTTTCCCCTTAGTATTATTTTTCCTCCTTGGTGCACATCAACACATTCAATGACTGCAAGGGTAATTGTGTCTTTGTTTGCCAGGAACATTAAAATTGTTATGGTTCTCGACAAAAATGTGCCTGGACTACTTATTGAAGAGGCCCTTCTCAGCCAGCTCACCTCTTGCGAATATTCCAGGTAAGATTCAGTGGTGTGGGGTGCGATGAACCATTTGTACTCTTTCCAAAACAATATGTGCTTCAACAAACAATGTAAAAAGCAAATGTGCAAGTACTTAGAAGGCAAAAACATTAGACAAAACCCTTTTTCATCCCCTGGTTTTTAATAGCAAAGGCTACTGACAGGATGGAGGATGCCATGCAATCTTTTTCTGAAGTTGTTAAAGTCTTAAGAAGGCAGAAAAAGCCTAAGCAAAGGGCTTTTGGTGAAGCGGTGCTTTGAGAAATGAATGGACTCTTCCAAATAATGGTATGCTGTGGGATTATTTCTCCCAGCACTAAAGAGAGGTGAATTTTCTCATGCTGGGAGAGGGATGTGTGAGGCAGGAAGGGAGTGTCACCTGGTCAGGTGGAGAACCTCTGTTAAACTCTGTGTGATCCACTGCATGTCACCTGGCAAGTCTTGAGCTGTCTTCTACCCACCTTTTCCTAAAGCCCAGGGAAGAGCAAGAAACCAGGAAAGGAACTAGGCTTCAGGTTGGATGTCAGGAAGTACTTCTTTATGGTTAGGACCCCTGGGATATGGAATGGGCTTCCAAGGGATGAGGTTGAGGCCCCATAAGTGGGGGTGTTCAAGGAAAGATTGAACAATCACACGTTGGGGATTGCATGAGTGGAGCCGGCTGGAGCCAGGGGTCAGACTAGATGGCCCAGGAGGACCCTTCTGACTCACTGTTTCTATGTTTCTAAGGAGAGACAAGACACTGCTGCCCAAAGTGAGAACTCCATCTGTTCATCTAGGGGTGGCTCCAGGTTTGAGAAGGCACCCATGTAATGAGTGGGCCTATATTAGGTGAAGAAACTGGGAAAACCCGAGGAATGGTTAGGAGAAGGATGGGAATGAAATGGACTCTGAGTTCCCGGATGAAAGGGTGGAGAAATGCTGACAGAGTGAAGGCTCATGATGCTTGGCAGGAAGTCCCCAAGGATACCTTATGGAAAGAAAATGAGTGATAAGAGCATTCTGAGGGAAGCAATTAACTGGATGAAACCAGACAGTGAGTTCTGCTCTAGAGAACAAAGAGCTCAGATAAGGTATAAAAAGGAAGGGCTCCCCCCCCCCCCCAGTTTCAGTGGGCCAGACTCGTAAGTGCGACAACGTCTGTGTCTCCCCTTGCTCCATTTGAAACGCAAAGTGGTGTTTTCCTGGCGGGTATGAAAGGAAGAATGTTAGTGTGAGTGAATGACGGGATTTTGCCTTACACTGTTGTCAATAAAAGAGCTCTTGATTTGCAAATCCAGTACTGGTTCTCCATGTGTCTGCTTCTATCCCCACACTCTGAGCATTCAGGGTGAGAAGCAATACTCAGGATTGAAAAGAACAGAAAGGTCTCTTTGTGACACCCAGAAAAGTCCCTGTTGTTGGCCCCCGCTCCTGTGTCAGGGTCTCTGTCCCCAGTGTTGATGATGAGACACTCAAAGATGCCTCATCGTGAGATGATGCCAAAGGCATTGGTGGGAGCTGTATTGAGGGTAAACAGTGGCTCTGTTGCAATTATTTGCTTAAAAAATCGCTGAGGGCAAGCATCAAAGGGGGATAGTGTGGGTGCTTCACTTCTGTAGCAGTCCAATTATAGTTCCAGGATGCAAAGACACCGCTTGCTTGTTGTTGTTGTGGTTGTTGTTACATGCCGTCAAGTCATCTTCAGTCCCTATGAATGAAAGCCCTCCAGAAAGTCCTGTCCGTGATAGTTCCATTCAGCTCCTCCAGATTTAAGGCTGCAGCTTCCATTTGGAATTCAATCCATCTCACATTTGGTCTTCCCTTTTGTCTTCTGCCGTTAGCTTTCCCTAAAATGATTGTCTTCTCCAGTGAGCCTTGCCTTCTCATGATGTGTCCGAAGAATGACAGCCTCAGCGTTGTTGTTTTTGCTTCTAGGGAAAGCTCTGGCTTGAGCTGATCTAGGACCTACTTGTTTATCTTTCTGTCAGTCCAGGGTATTTGCAAAGCTCTCCCCCAGCTTGTTTTGAATGCATCAATTTTCTTCTTGTCAGCTCTCTTCACTGTCCAGCTTTCATACCCATACATTGTGATTGGAAATACAATAGTGTAGATGATCTTGACCTTGATCTCCAGTGAAACATCTTTGCATTTGACAATCTTTTCTAGTTCCTTCATTGCTGCCTTTCCAAGACAGTCTTTTAATTTCTTGGCTGCAGGCTCCCTTTGAATTAATGGCTGAGCAAAGAGTTTAATCTTTAAGGCATCATCTCTTTTAGTTTACTGTTCTGTGTACATGGTGCTTTGAGTAATTTAAGCAACAAGAACAACAAAAACAAGAAAAGAAAGGAGAGACTGCTTTGTTCCATTCTCAAGAAGTGTATAATCAAATTGTACTCTATTTGTCTCTACGAATCAAATGACACATAAATAAAACTTATTTTGGTTCCAGGCCAGCAGCTGAGCTAAAGAGGCATAGGTCTTTCCTACTATTGGACCACACTTTCCTACTATTGTGGAAGTGTGGTCCCCCCAGAAACAGAAACAGAGTGAGTCAGAAGGGGCCTCCTGGGCCATCTAGTCTGACCCCCGGCTCCAGCCGGTTCCACTCACGGCATGCCATATGAGCTTCCACCTCGCTGGAAGTAGATGCTGTTTGCATAAAATGATCCTTTGCACCTTTGCAGGTGCATCACGGTGGTGGTGGTGGTGGTGGGCGGGCACACACAGTCCTGCCAAGTTGCCACAGGGCAACTCAAAGAGGCAGTTCAAGCTTCTCCCTTAAGGGACTGTGAAGCTAGCTCTGCAGCTGGCATTCTGGTGGGGGACCATTTCAGGGAACAGCCATCGTGAACCAAAATCGCACTGCGATTGCACCTGCCAGAGAGAGAACATGACACTGAAGGAGCACAGGGAAAGGCGAGGGAGGCAGGGAGCAAAGCGCCCTGGGCAACCCTGATTGTCTGTTGGACACATTATGGGCCCTTGGCAGGCCGGCCAGCCCGCCGTGGGTGATTGCGTGGTGGGGTGCTGTGTCCCGTGGACTTCGCCCTGACTTCCCACTTGCTTCTCACAGAACAATGATGTTAAGAGGCATAATTTGAATGCACAGAGCACTGGGAAGTCCCTCGCACAGTGCAGAGCTAAATGGCAGACTTCGCTACCGCAAGTCATGGATGCCAACTTGGATGGTTTTAAAAGGGAACGGACATATTCATGGGAGAAAAATGTATCAAAGGCTACAAGTTCTGAGGGCTAAATAAGCACTTCCAGTATCATGGGCAATATGGAGAGGAATATTTATTTAGTCAAGCTTAATATTTATATACTACTCAATTCCCATAGGTGCTGTATGATTTACAATATGGTATGATGATACTGATTTTTTTTTTTTTAATTTTGCTTTAGAAGGCAAATCAGAAGGCAAATTGCAAGGAGCCCAAGGCAGCTTTCATGCTCCTTCTCCCCTCAATCCTATCTGGCTGAGGGTCTGCATCTGGCCCAAAGTCACCCAATGAGCTTCATGGCTGAGTGGGGGCTAGAACCCAGCTCTCCTGAGTCCCAGTCCCACACTCTAACCACTACATGACACTGTTGCAACCATATCCTGCTTTCAGGCTTCCTGGGAGCATCTGGCCAGCCACTGTGCGGACAGAATGCTGCACCAAATGGGCCTTTCCGGTGCAGCTCTTCCTCTGTTGTTTTATTGCACTGCAGAAAACAGAGGAGCCCACAAGACAAGAATCAGCTGCTGCTGCTGCTTTAAAATGCTGGCCTGGGTTTCCTTCTCTGGCTTGCTCCCTGCAGCTTCCTCCTTTGCCGCCAGGGGGCAGCAGCGGCTCATGGCCAGGGCACCGCTCTCCGGGCTCCAGCCTGGTCCGATTCTATACAAATCTGCAATTCTTTGCGTGTGAACGATACCATCTCCCTACCTACAGATCATTATTTGGGTCATCTAAAAGGTGTCTGAGAAAAGCATGTAAAAGTGAAAAGCATTTTTTACTCATCTGATTTGGCCAGTAGATAGACGTGCTAAAATATTCAGGGGGCTGTTTTGAGAATACCCCTCTCCCCTCAAAAATTGAAGTAAGTTTTATGTGATTTCACGAGATTGCTTGCAAAGGTGCATTGGTGCGATTTTTTAAAAATCCTGCCTAGGAAAGTGTTGATTTCTTTCAGCATTGACATCTACTTGAAGCACACCTGATCACCATACCTGCTTATTATTCACCCCAGGGTGGTCAACACCATCCAATTAAGATTTATCACAGCCTGCCATGGAGAGTTAGGAATACAACTTGTTAAGTTAAAGGAGTTACATATAATCAGCTGCTCAGTCTGCATTTGAATGAGCCAGTCACCCTCCATAGTTTCTTCCTGACGCAGAGGAGAGTTTTTCTCATAACGAAAAGCCATGGTGATTTCTTATCATTGCTGGTCTGTCATGTCATCCAGACCCTGTTGTGGCATTTTTGCTTGGCACCTTTAGTTTCCAGAAACTACAGAGCTGATCAATGGTTTGAAGTTTTCCATACTGCACTGCAGCTTTGCTGGTCGTCCAGACCCAGGACTCCCGTTTGCCATTGTAGGTATCAAACACCATAGAGTCCTGTGGAAAGAGTGACCACAGAAGTAGCCACTCAGCCATCCATTTTCTACTACCCACATGCATCATTACCTGCTTTTGTCCCAAGCAACGTGTCCCTCTCCCTGTTTACTTTCCGAAACAGGGAGAAAGCACGCAAATGCATGGAGGGAGAATGAGGGAGTGCTTACTATGTAATAATAAAAGTTCCTTGGGGTGGGTGGAGTGACTAGGAAGCTTTGCAGAGATGCAGGCACACTCAGGATGGGAAAGAGGGAGGCCCTGCCTCAGCACCTCAATGGACCAATCAGGATGAGGCTGTTGAGGTCCATAAGGAGCATTCTTGTAAGGAAGGAGGTTATGCTTGTAGGGGGTACCAAGATGCAAGGTGAGAGAGGGCAGTAGAAGCCACAGGTTCCTCTGCCTGACAAAAATCCTCCCATAGTGGACACAGTGCAGGGTTATTTGCCATGGCATGAGGACCCTGACAGGGTGTCTCTTGGCTAGGGCAAGCCCAGGCTTCCCCTGCCATCTGACTTATGCAACAGAACTATTTGGAATAATCATGCTGCCATGTCAGTTTCTCCAAGAAGAGTTTTATGCAGATAGAAATCTTAGGGGTTTTCTCTCTGGAGTTAGTCCACTGAATTCCACATGGCCTCTTTAGGGAAGAGTATGAGATTGAGTTCTCATGCAAAGCCACTGATGTTTCCTATGGATCTTCCATGTCCAAGTAAGACAAGCACCATGATGGCATCCTGAGGCCCCTTTCCCTGCAGTGAGCCTCACTCTCATGCCACTTAGTACTGATGACAAAAAGATGTGGACATTTTCTGCTGAAATTTGCAGCAAACCATGATGGTGCAGTGAACAGAGCAATTTTAAAGTGAATTTACCACATGTAGGAGTAAACTGTTGATTTTATTTTATTTTATTTTTTGCTGATCTCAGTTTTGGTGGGAGTAGCGCTCATGTTAGAGGAAGCAAAATGTTGCCTACTAAGATATCTCTTGCCGTTCCTGTTAGAGTCAAACGGAGAAGTACAAGGAGCTACTGCTGAGTAGTTCTTTAGATTTCTTTGCCTGCATTTCTTTGTTCTTTGCATTTGTTACCAAACTTAAGGTTATGTAAACCTTGCATTTTGATTCATGTGGGCTTTTCTAACTGCCCTTAGTCACATTAAGTTCTTTGCTCTTTTGATCAAATGCTACAAAACATGTGTGCTTAGAGGAGGTGGGTGACTGAAAAGTGTTGCTCAGCAGTTTTTCACTTGCTGTTCTGTGCCTCATAGCATAGAAGAACCTCTTGCAGAGGTGGGCAGATTCTTTGGACTTCAGCTCCCAGTGTTTCCAGCAGCCATGCTGGCAGGGGCTTCTTCTGGGAGTTGAAGTTCAGAACATCTGGAGATCTTCTGTCCACCCTGCCCTACTGCTGTTTAACCAGTTGGCTGAATATACACATCACTTTAAACCACAAATTATGGCTTAAACAAAAAGAAGACGAATGGCTACTGTGCTGTTGCATGCAGCCCTTTGCTCTTGCTTTCCCCCTCCCTTCACACAAGCAGGCAAAGAAGATATTGGCCAGAGAAGGAGCAGAGCTTTGTTGTCCTGTCCCTGCCAGAAGGAACACCCAGTTCCAAAAGCCTGTTGTTCTAGCACCACAGAGCCCCTCAGCCAGAGGACGGAGGCCCAAAACAAACATTACTTGAAATCGGTGTCTATTAGATACATCTTTTATCATTTTTACTTTAGAATAGATGTAGGTCGTACCAGTTTAGATCTTGAACCCTTCCCCCACATGTGAAGGGCCCATTTGGGACCTGTGCCGTTTCTACAGTAAAATAAAGTTTGTAACTGTTAGATCTACATTTGGTGCTCTAATTCCTGGGTTGT
This sequence comes from Varanus komodoensis, assembly GCF_004798865.1. NCBI lineage: Eukaryota > Metazoa > Chordata > Lepidosauria > Squamata > Varanidae > Varanus > Varanus komodoensis. Next base: position 9,987,083 of record NW_025335317.1, read on the forward strand.
GTCCCATTGTGTGTACAAATGTGACATTGGAGTAAAAAAAGATTATTCCAAACTGTTACGTATAAGAATCATTAGTTTGAAAGGTGGGGTAGAAATCCTCGACACATGAGGCTTTCCTAGAACTGTTGCTTGTACCGCAGGTTGTGCCTGTTGCAGCCCTGTTCACATCCTTTCCCCGGCAGGCTGATGCTCTAACCGGCGGCAGGAACAGGGAACGGTAAAGTCAGTGCTGATGAGGTCTCCCTGCTTGAGGAAGCATCCAATGTGCTGAGGACATTTGTCAAGTCACACATCAGGTCCTCTCAGCACATAGAGTGGGTACCACCGAGGTTCAGCAGTTGACTTGAATCTGGGCCAAGCCCAAACTCAATTATCAGCTGGTTGGGTGCCCCTGAGCAAAGGATTAACTCTCAGGCTGTGAGACAGGAACAGGGGTGGTGTGTGGGGAAGGAGACGCAACCCATGAAATCATTCATATTCTGAAAGGGATCTGATGAATAACAGGAGTACTGAGGTCATAGGCTTACTCAATTACATAACCATTCCAGGGCCTGGCCTGGAGTTCCCCTGTTTTATTAAGTCTCCCCTTTGTTGTCAGAGTGCCCTTCTTTCTTTGCCACTGTCTTAAATTTAAAAATCAATTCTTGTCAGGGAAGAGCATCATGTGATGGGTATTTTAATTTTTTACATGAAAATAAAAAAATCGAGCAGATGCATTAATCAACGAAACAGAGTACTGAAGGAAATGTCAGGCTTAATAGCGGGTATTGATGCAGCCCTTGGTGACAGAAAAGCTGCTTTCAGCTAATTTGCATGGTTTCAGTGACACTAATTAAGAGACCTGGTACCTTTTATAATGTGATAAAAGTGAAAGTCACCATGTATGTGTGTGTGTGTGTGTGAGTGTGTGTATACGCCTGTGTGTCCGGCTGGGGAGGGAAGAGACCTTGAGATAATTGCTATTCCAGCAGCCATAATAAGAGAATGGTCAACCTAGCCAGGTTGTTGAAAAGCACCAGATGTATTATTAGCATATTTGTATTTGAAGGGCCTCTCTTCTATGGTTAAGTGATAGTTATGGGCCGGAAAGGGCACAGAGCCTTGCTAGCTAACCTGTATCTTTCCACTCAGACCAGCAAAACGGTAGAGAACCAATCTTACTTCTACTGTTGCAAGGTAGGTCCAGAAGTTCTACAGAATTTAGAAAGGACTGACTTTAGAGATACACACACTGGCATGAGTTCTGCCTCTGAGAAACATCAGCTAGGTTCTTTACAGCCACAGAGATGTGGAATGCTTTCATCGGATGTGCGACAGCATATACGGGACTTCCACGTTCAACAGGGCCCCTTACAATTCTCACTGAGAAATCAAGATGTACATAATCGACATAATTTTATGTTCGAAAGGGAGGCACACTTACCTTGTGGAAAACTTGTGGAAGCACATGGTGTGTGAGACAGAGGTGCGCGCACACACATACAGGGGTATTTTAGGCTGTCTCAGTTTCTGGTATTAAAGCCAAAATAGTGTTTTCTAAGTAGCAGCAACTTAATGGAAACTGCTCACAACATGAGGTAGTGTCATAAGTGCCACCTTTCTTCTCAGAACCCGACAAGCTGGGCACGAAGACAATAGTCCCATGTTGTTGCTGTCCAGCTACTGCTATTCAGCAGCTGTCAACACAGATGTGCCTTAGAACTATCCTAGGAAAGCAATGGATAGACTTCATGAATTCATCACATCCTCTCTTGAATTAATCAGGGGAGCCTGGCAGCTGAAAACACCCTTTTCTCTAGCCCAGACATACATTACTGTATATATCAAACCAGTTCAGTTCAATGGAGTGCAGCCCAGACTCCAACCTTGTCACAAAAGCAATGGAACAGGTGCACAAAAACAAGACAGGTGCCATGAGCCCTACCTTCAATCACTCTCTCTCTCTCTCTCTCTCTCTCACACACAATACTTTCACGTGAACACTCTAAGCACCCCCTTTCTCTTTCCCACTTCACCTCATTCCCAGCCCAATCTCTCATTCATGCACGTCTTTCTGTCTTGCACCTGTATGCACACCTTTTATTTCATTTGCTCAGACTAGGCACCCCATCCATCCACCCACCCACCCATCCCACCACTCTCTCTAGCCCAATCTCTCATTCCTACACAGGTGCCCATCACCTCAGTTGCCCCCCTTTCTTTCTCACAGGTGCACGTGTTCCCTGGATCCTTTCCCCAAGCAACCTGGCTATGGGAGCCGCTTATGCCAATCCTCGGCAGCATTTGGCCTGGAAGCATTTTATTCATTCATTTATTTGAAGTTTTTATATGCCATCCCCTTGCTATATAGCCTTGGGATGGCTCACAGAAATAAATAAATACAAAACAAATAGCAATTACAATTAAAACCCGGAAACACACTGGCTGCACAATTAAAACCTATAAATATTAAACATGATTAAAACATTGTTTGAATAAAAAGGTCTTGGCCTGGCGCCAAAAAACAAATAACGACAGCGCCAGGCGGACCTCTCTGGGGAGCGCATTCCACAGATGGGGCGACACCGCAGAGAAAGCCCTGCTCCGGGTCCTTTGCTTTCTGATATCTCTCACGGAAGGCTCCCGGAGGAGAGCCTCTGCTGCCAATCTCAAGGGGTGGGAGGGCAAATACGGACTCAGGCGTTCCTTAAAGTATCCAGGTCCCAAGCCGTTAAGGGCTTTATAGGTGATTACCAACACCTTGAATTGAGCCTGGACTTTGATGGGAAGCCAGTGAAGCTGGTAGAGGACTGGGGTTATATGAGAATAATGGCCAGTCCCCATCAGCATCCTGGCAGCTCTATTTTGCACCATCTGAAGTATCCGGACTGTCTTCAAGGGCAGCCCCACGTAGAGCACGTTACAGAAATCCAACCGGGAAGTAACCAATGCATGCATCACTGTCGCTAGGCAGTCGTCCTCAGGGTGAAGCTGATGTGGGCAGCCCAGTTGGCTGGCCTGGGGGGAGGGAGGTGAGGAAGAGACTGGTTCCAGCCAGCAGGTGGACTGGAGTCAGGTGACTGCTCATTCATGAGCTGCTTGGGACAAGCTGTCCTAACATGACATGCTGTGAGCACAACGGGGCCAATTCTGCAATTGCTCCAGTGCGCATGCCCATGCAATGAATCCTCATGCATCTCCTATGGTCTTCCCTTTCCATGCTCCAGGCACAGAAGCTATAGGGTGTCTATTCAAGAAATGTCAAAGAGAAAGTGTATCACCAGCAAAGGGAACAAAAGAAGACAGTGATTTGCATGACATTTCTTATATACACTAATTTATAGGTAACAATGCAGATTTAGAACTCACTGTTGTTGTTGTTAGTCGCGAAGTCGTGTCCGACCCATCGCGACCCCATGGACAACATTCCCCCAGGCCTTCCTGTCCTCCACCATCCCCTGGAGTCCACTCAAGCTCCCACCAACTGCTTCAGTGACTCCATCCAGCCACCTCATTCTCTGCTGTCCCCTTCTTCATTTGCCATCTATTGTTCCCAGCATTTAGAACTCATTATTATAACTCAAATAGAAATGCAGTATGTCTCAGAAGAATATGGAAGGCTCTGATTCAATGCCTTGTGTGCCTTGTTCAGCCTTGAGCTGTTGATTGCCAACTCCAAGACCCAGCCTTCCCTTCTGATGTTTCTTGATCTTTACGTGAGACTTGGATTGGACAGCCCTTCAGTCCTAGGGTGCCTTCAACACAAAGGATGCTCCTCTGTAAAAAAGGACACGTGTTCATCTTAAGATCCAAAGTTCCAGGCTAGATAAACAACTGGAGAAGCAGACCCAAGACACAGCTCTCTAGTCTAGTCCAAGACCAGAGACCAAGTAACCCTGTTTAAATTGCCCAGTTGGGTGGGAAATACCTGCCATGAATTTAAAGTGCTAACAGGAATCTGACCAATTGATTCTTCTGCTTATCCCATCAGTTACTGTAAACAAATGGAAGGTGGTTCTCTCTCCCTTTGTCACTGCTACTCCGTGCCTGACGGTTCCTCCCAATGGCTCAGTTGCAAAAGTGCTAGTGAAAGCAACTTAGAATTATGTCCCATTTGCTCAGTGACATGGGAAGAATCATGGCTTGTTTTGCTTTGGGTTCTGTGAATTATTAGGGAAGCCAGTCGTGGGAGTGCTTCATCCATCACGGGGTCTTCCTCTTATCTGCTATTTAAATGAGATGTCCAAGATGTTGAGGCTTCTGGCTGTTTGAGAAACTGGTTGTTGTGTGGTGCTGGGGGAAAAAAAGGAAATACAAATATAAATAGAGGGAATGGGTTCATAAGTCACCGTGGAGCGAAACATGCGTGCTTGCAGTCCTGTGTTTAGCGAAATAACATGATTGAGGTGGTGGAGGGACAGGAAGACAAGCAAGCAGCCCCAAGATGTTTTGCTGATGGATCTGAAGCCCAGATGGCTTGCGCCTGTGTACACACACACACACACAACTGTCCTCTCTCCCGTTGAGCCAAAACTAGGTATTATATTCCAAACAGAAGGACAAACACACACACTGACTATGCAGTATCTATCAGTTTATTGAATTAATTTTGATCCCCTTCCTTAGCCAAATAAGGCTCTCCAGTAGAAGTCTTGTTATTGCCAGTGGGTAGTACACTTAACATGGTTTCCTCACCCCACCCCACTGCTGACAATTTTGCATTGCATGCCAAAATTTGGGCAGAAGTTACATGGCTGCTGGAGATTTTATTTGTGCGTCTTCAAAAAGGAAAGGTGGCTGGAAGCTGTGGGCCCCCGTTCAGCCTGCACTGCACCCTTGGGGCACAGTGCTTTCATTCCCTCCCTAGATGAACATCAGCCTCAACAGTCATCTGAATGGGAGGGTGTAATTTAGAGTTCTGCACCAGGAGGGGGTTGGACCTGATGGTCTTCTGGCCCTTCCAGCCGTTCCATGATTCTACAAATCTGGCGACTTACATGCCTAAGCAATGTGTGAAAGTGGTGAGCTGCTGTGCCTCAACTCATCTCGATGGCCATTTTTGGCTGTCTAGCTGAAGCAACGCGAAGTGGGGGAGAGAAAGGCTGGGGTGTCGATGGTAACTGGTGGAGGTAGACTGCCCTGGCCTCCCCTTCCTGCCTCCCAACATGTCTATTCCCCTCTCTCCACGATGCATTTCCATTTTCAGAGAGAGAATAAAAAGAGTGCTATTATTCAGGGTGTCCAAAATGCAGGTCATTGGCCACCCTCTGCTGCAGACCTTGTGGTCAAGAGGGAAACTCCACCCTTTACCACTGCAGAGAAGCACGGTGCTAGCATTTAGCCCAAGAACACGCTAAAGTGGGTCTGCAGTGGTGTGATGCAGATTGTTTTGGTGGAGGCTGACTTGTCGCATTCAGCCAAGCCCTGGTGGCAGCAACAAGGCGGTTTCTGGATCCATCCCCATGTTGCCCATCCCTCTATTGTAGGAAGCATGGGTAGCCAACCTGCTGACCTCCAGTGGTTTTAGGCTGCAATGCCCAACAGGCCCAGCCAGTGCAATCAACATCCAGGGATCATGGGAGTTGTAGTCTGAGGATACTTGGCGGCTTTCTCTTGCTCTACACTGACCAGTTGAAAGAGTCCTCATTTTGAGTGTCTCGAGAGCCAGCAGGTAGATTTGTGGGAGCCATTTTCCCCCCTCCCCTTTGTCTCAGTTCTAATGGATCTCATTTACATTATAACCTGAGAGAGATGCAGATATGGATGTCAGAAGCCTTTAATCACTCTTTATATAAGCAGATCCATTAGGAAGCTTCCCAGCTCTACTTCCCTCTAATGCATTATGAAAGACCCTCACTGTGACAAGCTGTTAACGGTTTCCTTGACCTTGAGGCCACCTGAGTTTCTGGAAGTTTCTGTGCATTCCTCATTCGGCTCCTAAGCAGACCTTCCAGGTGGTGGCACTTTTCTTCCATATTCCCCATCTGGGAACAGATGTTCAAAGCATTAACTGCATTCCTGCAGCAGCACCATGATGACCCCAAACACACTTCATTCTAAGATTTGAGAAGACGACGAGTGAGGAAAGGTGTTGTCATATATTTCCCCCCAACACTAACAATTTTCTGAAGACTCATATGAAGATTCACAGAGGGCAACTTTTAGTTTAAAAAACCCAACACTGTCCAAGGCTATGATCCCAAAAGGAAAACAAACCAACCTCACTGTTAAATCACCTGACAGAAGATAACGATCATGTATGCTACCTCAGCCTCTCTACTTCACTTCCATAGGTCCATCTCGTCAGTTGGAGGAATTTGGAGTGCATTCAGAGGCTCATTCAGATAGTATTGGGAGCTGAGAAAAATTAAATATGGTAAGGTAAAATAATTTGATGTGATAGATACGTATCCACACAATGTTGGAACAAAGATGCAACGGTTGATGCTCTGAGGCCGTTTTGTTCCTCTAACCTGTTTCCAGAAACCTCCATGGATGGGGATAAAGAAGCCCCTCTTAAACCCTCATAGTTATTAAGGCAGCTGAAGCTTGAAATAGATTCAAGTCAATCTAGTGGGTTTGCAATGTGCAAATGCGTAATGAGCCCAGACTTTGTTCCAGTGAACTTTAAGGCATTCATAATTCAGAGCGAGTCACGATGACTGAATCAATCACTTTTTGTACGCATGTTCTGCATGACGGAGGGTGCAATTGTATGCATGTTTGGACAGGAAGAAAATGTCCTCCAGCTCACAGCATCCCTCAGGAAAGTGTGCCCAGAGCCATTAAGCCACCTTCCTAAGAAAGAAGGATTGACTGTACAATATATGATGTGTGTGGAGCTTTTCCTGGTCACACTGACCATTTTTTCATTTCCCCAAGATTACTGTGGGGAGGAAATTATTGGCCCTCATCTATGCCTACAATTTACATGGTTAAAAGAGTGATTCATTCCATTTGCTGGATCACTTTTTTGCAATGGATCTTATGGGTTCAGGGACACTTCGCAGGATGGCCAAGTGCTAAAGACCCCCTGCAAACCCCATGCTAGGGGTGTGATCCAGATGGGGACCTCTGCAACACAATTCCCTCCTTTGTTTTGAGTACAGTGCAAAAGTACTATATATCTTGACCCTTAGATTATGATGGCTAGAAGATACTTTTGTGTGACATGCTGGATAGCTCTTGCCAGAATAAGATAGACCTGCTTTCCTGCAAATTATGGCAGATTTGCATATTCATATGAACTAGAGCTTGAAGCAAAATTCATTAGACGCTTTTGAGCAGACCTAGCCTGGGGAGGTTTGACCTACTGCCCAGAAAGTAGTAGAAACTATATTGATTCTGGAATGTGCTCTAAAGAATTAAAGTTAGATGATGCTCTAAAACAGATTGTTTTTAAAGAAACAGGAGAAAGAGTCAAGCCAAAGTAAAGATGGTATACCAGTCATCAGAAACTTTGATGTTTTATCAAAAGATTCAGTCCTTTGATTTTGGAAGGGTGATAAAATGGTTGCATTCCAATGACATTTGTGGGGACTTTAGTTCATGGGTACCTACTGTAGGGATGAGCTCTGCTTCTTTCCAAGGTTGTTAGCTCAGAATCAGAACTAGAAAGAAGAGGAGGGGTTGGAATTCTCCTCTGAATTGCCAAGGCCAGCAGGTCCAGTGATAAGCCAAGAGGCTGCTGAGAGCCAGCTCACGGCATATTCCACTGAACAGGATGAGTTAAATGGGCGTAGATTTAACATGGTCAGTCCCAGTATCAGATCAGTATCAGACTCACATTCAGCATTTCTGCCGTCTGGCCCAGATGCAATGGGAACCTTCCTGAGGGTGGAGCTAACTCCTTTTGGATGGGAAGGGAGGGGAAGGATTCAGTTTGGAACCGGGTCATACATCCCTAAGAGCTGCTATTCCAACTTTGTTAGTGTCTTTTGTTAATAACTTCCAAAATACTCACCTTTTGTATCACAAAGTGAGCTGTGGCCAGTTTAACATAATAACATAATACAGACTGCAGTTACAAACCTAACTGCAGCAAGGGAGAATGACCTTTGACACCTGCTAGCTCCACACCTTGTCCATGTTCTCACCCAAAGTTAGGAGCAGATACATTAGACGCACCCAATTTATATTCATATAGGTACTGTTCCCAGTCTCGGGGGATTATCTGGCCAGCATATATGATCCTACCCTCTCAACCCCATGGATTTGCCCACATCTGTTTAAAATAATAGTTTCTGCCCGGAAAGCCAATCCTTTGACATTTTAGAGCACTTCTCAGTTCATAAATTGGTTTTCAGTTCTCATTAAGTTCTGTGGGTTGGGGTGTGATGTATTAATTTGCCCAAGAAACCACCCAGGGAGCTTCTGGTTGAGCAAAGGTTAGGGGAGAGAACTTGAACTGCTGCATTATGCTTCCAGGTGTTAAAAGGGGGCTAAAATTCTAAAGACAGATATATACCCTTGCTCAGGATATGGTCATTAATCTTTCTGCACATTTCATTCTTGATGTTTGTCAGGCGTTGATATGTGCACCTAAAGGTCAAACCATTTCAAGGAACAAACATCCTAGTTCAATTTTTTTATGAGCCTGGTGTCCCTTCTGAATATGCATAAAGATAATAGCCTCTGTCTGAGTTTCTAAAATGGATTTTGGAAGATAATTCATCACTATTTCTCTATTCCTTCTAAGTTTAGCATTGTCCTGCCATTATCTTCTTCCATTATATTTAGTTTTATAGGAATATATCTTTACACCAAAGAACCAATTTTTCTCTTCATTGTGATACAAGAGTTCACCTGCTATTGGTTCAGAGCATCACAAACCTTATCGATCACACTATAAATTAAGACTGAATTCACACTAGTTCAGTGCTCTTGTCTTAAACATTTGTTTTTCAGCTCACTCCTGCTTGGCACCTTGAATGGAGCAAGTTTGCAGCTCTTTAGCTGGTAGCAAGTTCTCCCTTGAGTAGTGCAAGAAAACAAAACACTCCACGGGGGGAGCCCACCTCAGGACTGCAACAGACCACTGTGGATTCTGCTGCTTCAGTCCCTAGGCAGGTATGGGAAAAGGATGCCAATTTTGGTTGCAGGGTCTGCTAGATGCATGGTGAGCCCTGGAAGATGGAAACCACACTGGATAAGTACATGATTGTCTCACCTGTAAGCATGGCAAAAATCCTTGCTCAGCGGAAACAGTGTGGGGTTGTCCACTGTGTTGTGTGAACCTAGCCTCTCTCTTCCCGTTTCCTCTTCTTCCCTCCCTCCCTCCCTCCCTAGTTAGACCATAGTGAAAGAAATGCTTATGGCACTTGCTGGGGCACTTGCTGGGGGACCCTTCCTCACCTATTCTTGCTCTGACTCCTTCAAGGGTCATGCTTTAAGGTTTATGTATTTGTAAACCATTCCGAGAGCAATGTGCTGAGGGAATGGTAACATTGTAAAATAAATAATTAAGAAAGCCTAAGCCTTGATATGTCAATATCAGACTGCTTTGCTAATTCAATTTGTTAATGATTAGTTGAGAACTTTTACAGAACTTTCAAGCAGTCTCAGCACCTTGAGAAATGCTGCTTGGTTGTCCTTTTCACAATACACAGATCCATCCTAAATTGAATTGGTCATGCTGCCATCTGCACTTGACATACATAATAAATCCAATTGGCTATGTTGGCTGGGAATGATGGGAATTGCAGCCAGAACATCCAGGAAGGTCCAGGTTAGTGGAACACTGCCATTTTCTCCTGCCCCAGTTTCATCTTGATTGTGTTCAAGGCACCTTGGCATGAGTTCTCAGTCTGAAAATAACTAACACTAGTAACGAATCATAGTTGAATTAAAACTTCAGAAGCTCCTTGTGAGCAAATGAGCAATGCGCAGCTTGACAAGATTCTCAGCACAACAACTAACATTTCTATTCTTGCATTTGTGTTTGCTGTTTTAGTGTGTGTGTGTGTGTGTGTATCTGTGGCTCTGGGTGTGTGTGAATCAGAAAACTGCAAGAAGTGAACTACTGAACATGAACATTATGCAGATAATCCTGCATACATTTAAAAAGTGCAAGTTTCCCTCATAGGCTGAAGTGTGGGTGATTTAAAATGTGCACTTTTGAGTACATTGTGCATTTTGAGAAATTTGCATTCTCAAAGAGTTGTACCTTTTTAAAGCACACATTTGGTGAATGTGGCAGCAAGTTCGGGAATCTGCAAACTTTTCAGTGAAAATTCACTCCATTTTTGTGTTTGCGATCGGGATGGAAAATGGGGCATTCTTGAGGGATCCATGAACAGTAATGAAATTCTTAGATATAAATTCTTACACATGCTGGCTTGGGAATCCTTGGGAATCCTGTAGGGCTTTTCTTTGTTGTCACATGCATGGCACATGCCGTAAAGCTCTTATTGCCAGTCTTTATGTCTTTGGAGAGGCATTCAGTTATTTAGAAAGGGGGAAAATCTGCTCAAAACCCAGGAAAATACTTCTCAGTTGGTAGCTGGAAGTAGGGATGTGCAAGGAATCCAATTTGTGCAGAAGGTCCTTTGGATTCCTAGTTTCAACTTCCTGAATCCTGGTGGGCTTTGCAGTGGCCCAGAGTCTAACTTCCTGGGAACTCCACCCAGCCTTTGGGTGGCCCTCACCAGGCATCAAGCTTCACACACTGCTCAAGCAGCGTTCCTCTTCTGCATCCACTGCTACTGCTCGCAGGTGGGGAGGAAGGTTGGTTTCCAGGAAGGACGACTGGTGTGCCTGCTCACAGCTCCCCTCTTTCACATCCTTCAGCCACTCCTGATGGGGACTTTGCCAGTTGTGCAACACAAGATCTGCTAACATTTGCGGACTTGGATTGACTCACTTTGCAGGACTGGGCCAAGAGCGAAGGGAGTGTGTAGATTCTGGAGGGACGGACTGCAAATGAGTTTGTCCCAACCCTAGTTGAAAAGGAAGTAGGGAGGACTAAGGGAAGAGGCATGGACTTCTGGAAAATTCCAAAGAACCAGAACCCTGGGGCAGTGGTTTCTCATGTCTGCTGTATAAGCAGCAACTAAAACATCCCCAAAAAGTGAGTAAGATTTGCACTTCTCCAGAGAAGTTTTTAGTTTGCAAACAAGCAGTGTTAATCAAGTATTAAGCTATGTTAAACAAACTGTAGACTTTAGTACTTTCCCATCACACCTAGTTTCCTCTTCCCCTGCTTTTCTTAACACAGGAGACTTAAAGGCACGTGAAAGCATCTGCTGAATCAGGCTGTAAAGTTCCAGGAGCAATACATTGACTCCAAGTCCTCTGAATGGGTTCAAGAATGCGACATTGAATTTTTCATTACTGGTGACGTCACAAGAACCTCAAATCAGAATGGAACATGATGGGTGGAGGACAAAATGTCTGCTTGGTAGAACATCACAGGTAATTTAGGATATTGACATGATGGGTTAGGAAATGAATAAATAATAATGTCATTTGGAGCTTCAGAGATGTTACCTGACAGTTGCGAAATTAATGCCTCCTTTTCACTAAGAGGAAATTGGCTCCTCCTGGAAGTGTTTGATGCTTTCTTGAGTTTAAAAAATGTTTATAATTCTTGCCTCTTTCAGTTGAAAGGCTAGGGAAAGAGCAAACAACCTACTGGTAAGATAACAATGTAGGACTTTTGGTAGTCCCAGTACCAAGGTATGCCTTTTTAGGAATGTACTCCACAGTGGTATTCATACAATCCATGAATGCATGTGGATTATCCTTCAGGTTCAATGCTTAGGTGATTCCACATCAAGAAGGGACAGCAAGGTCTAGTGTAGTTTTAAAAACAACTGAGGCATTACATAATTTCTGGAACTGCCCATCAAGTGAGCATGCTGGCCATTTTAGAACAGGTATTTCAAATCGAGGTCGTCAGGCTTCCTTTCAGAGGATTAAAAATATTTTCACAAAGCAACTTTGCTTTCTATTCTCTTTCTTATGAGGAACATAATGCCCAAGTTTTAAGTATGAATGTTGACTTCTTTGTACAGTGTCTTGGTGTCAAATACTTTATTACGTATCGATGCAAGACAGAATATGTTAATAAAAATGAAAATGGAATTCATGTTTGACACATTGGTGGTATAGGGAGACAGACTTGCTGCAGCTTTTTAAAGCACAACTAGGTTTAAAAATAGACATACACCTTTCCAAAGACATCTTTTGCAAGTTAATGCCTTCATTAGGCTAGAACTGAATTATGATTAAAAAGAAAAAGAAATCTTGTTGTTCAGTCTTGTCTATCTGCAACCTTTCCAATAGCAAGATATTTCTGAATTTTATCAACTTCTTTCTTACTGGCACCCAAAGATCTCATCCCAAGAAAATTCTGAAAGCATTTTAAAGCTGGAACAGACTGTCAAAGGGAGGACCTTGAAATTCATAAGTACTGTATATGAGGTGTCTCTCAACTTTTGCTTGATTTATTCTCTGACAACCAAATAAGGTTCTTTGGAATGAAGTGTTGATTCAAAGAGAATTGTCTTCATTCTATCCAAGGAGCTCAATGTCTTCTGTGCACAGCAGGATGATTTGTGTTGTCACCCATTCTTTGACACAGGTGCAGAAGAGTTTTCAGAGCTCCAGGGGGTAAAATAAGGCTATGCTTCCAGGGTGAACTCTAGCTCAGAGAGTGAGATGAGTCAAAGGACCAATCTTCTTATTACAGTTAGTAATATTAGTTACCAATGTGGTCCAAGACTTTTTTCTTACAGAGGACAAACTTTTCAACTGCAGATTCTCTCTGCTTCTTGTTTTTCCACCTTGTCATTCATTCCAAGCCATTTCCACATTGATTTGCTGAAATCCACAGAGCTGCACACATCTTGCTTGATATGCATATTGTTTTTGCAAATAACTTCCTTTCATGTAATACCTTTTGGGTATATTTTTGAACTAACATGGGCATTTTTGCCAGCTCCATCCTCCAGTATACACATTTTTGTATGCATTTTTTCTGTTTGGAGAGTTGCATTGCAAAATTCCAAGAAATACAGATCCTGAAAAATAACTGAGTTCCAGTTTGCACATTTATGTATGAAATGTGAATTGGGTAAGTTGGTATGGAAATAAGAACTGAATGAAATTTCCCTCCAGGTCTAATTTTGCTGCTTGAGATGGAAAAGCGAATGGTGCCATCTCTCTGGAAGTCATAATGCATAGTATTTAAATCAATCAATCAATCAATCAATTAATCAATTAATTAATTATTGAATTTCTACACCACCCACTAGCCAGGGTGCCCATAGCTCCTAACACATAGCTGGCCAAGTTATTCTGGAGTTATGGGAGGAAATCCCACATTTTCCTCTTCTTATTTAGTAATACAATAACATGACTAATAATTTGCCACCCTTTTATGACACCCTGAAAAGGCTACCTGGAATGATTGCCATTGCTTTGGCATAATTGATTCTGTCCCACTGTTATGAAGGGATGTTTGGAACTTCTCCACACCCCAACATGTGCCTAGTTCAGCAGAACTTTCCCTGCTCTTCTCAGGATGCTTTCATGGGTTTCTTCAGGTGTTCCTCCGAGCAAGAATGGAAAAAGTCACCTGGATTTCCACGTTAGAGAAGTTCAGAACTAAATTTACTGCTAGGTGTTATCAGCTTTGCCCTGTGCATGGAGAGACGCATTCAGTCCTTGACTTCCACAGCATCCAGTGCTGGAGAGAAACACCGCACACTCATCTTGACTAAGAATCTGCACTCATTCCAGAAACGAATAGTGAAATCTGTATTTTGGCTGTGAATCCTAATGCAGCTGAAGCGGCTCCATCCACACATAGCAGGGAGGTCATCAGCAGGCACTGAGGAATCTCAACATTTGCAGAAGTGGGAAAACACTTTATATAAATAAATGCTCCCAAGTGGGTGGGGTGGGGAGAATCCAAAGAGACCGATGAGGACCGAGCTTGCTCAACAGGCAGAGACAGCTACCTGTCTCATGGTGTATGTATGTGGGGAAAGACATGGAACAGTGGGTCCTGGGAGTGGACAGGTCTCTCCTCACAGGGGTCATGGCTAGCTTGTGTCAGCACCCAGGCAGAGGTGGCAGGTGACAGCAGGAGGAACGGGTTGGCTGGAGAGAAAGGAGGTCTTTGCAGACACAAATGGGCCAGAGGCAGAGGTGGGGACCAAATACAGACTGAGGTCAGATGCTGGCAAGCTGATGCAGGGCCAGAGGCAAGGGCAAAGTCCAGGTACAGGCTGAGATCAAATAACAGTAAGAGAAAGAGACAAAGGCAAGGCCTGATTCTGGCAAGGCAAAGCAGGGTGAGAGGGAAGGCCAAGCCAGGGAAGGCAAGGAGGTTACCTGGCAAGGTGGGGTGATTCCAAAGCCAAGGGAGAATCCAAGAACAGGCAGGAGTGAAGCTACAGCCAAAGGCAAGACGGGAAGAAGGATTGGGACCACCAGAGGCCAAGCTGTCCTGGTGGAGCAGAGCAGTGCAGGGAAACTTTTTACAGGGCCGTCCAGAACTTCCAGCTGCACTGCAGGATGGCAAATTCTCCTATCCTTGCAAGAATCAAGGGATCCGCTGCTGCAGGTGTGTGTAGGATTAATTGTGCTTTTCCTCTGCATCGTGGCACCAGGGGCAGTTGAGCCAGGATTTCGGATCCTGACAGCTGGAACCCTGAACTGGACCACTATTTGAAGCAACATTTTATTGCTTATTATACTCTTATTTTCTGTTATCAACCTTTTTTAGGGATATACAGAAAGTTCCTGGAGAAGTTCACTAGCCTTAATGAAAGTATTTGCTTCCTGCAAAATCCCTCATTTTTTTTTTTTTTTGTCCACATTGAAATCTTCATGTTCACTTACTACTGATTGGCACTTAGTGCCATCCCTTTTACTGTCCTTCTCTCAAGTTAGTTTCTATAAAGAGGAAGATCTGGAGTTTTATCCAGGATGATTGGAACAGTTGTTCTCATCCCCATTTAAAAGTACCTGAATGAATTGACAACTGTATTTTTCTTTAATACAAGAAAAGGTGTTGGATAAAAAAGGATGAGAAATGTAACAATCATTTCTTCCTTTGAGAAACAGTTTTGGTTTGTATTTACAACAGATGCCACTTCACTCGGAGCAAAGCAAATTTCAATTTTCCATTTTTCTCACTGTAAGAAAAAATAGATTTCATTTAAAGTCTTTGGAGGTTTCATCCATCATTATTTTTACTTTAAAAACATATACACCACATTCTCATCCCCAAGAGGATTTCAGACTGGTGTACACAATACAGTTCCAACCAGTTAAGAAGTCTCTACTTTGCAGAAACAAAGGTGGTACTTGGCCTTCCTATTGTGTCTGGAGAAATGTCTGCTTGGGAAATCTGGCTTAGATGACCATTTCCCAAAGTCCTTTGCTGCTCATTTGTGAATACTTGTCATTATGTCATTTTTCATGTTGCTTTTGTAAGAAAAAAAGCAGTGACTAAGCACATGAACAAGCATGTCATGAATGGAGCCGGCTGGAGCTGGGGGTCAGACTAGATGGCCCGGGAGACCCCTTCTGACTCTCTCAGTTTCTATGTTTCTCAGCTATAAAGCTGACATACCAGAAGGACACTCCTCAAGCAGCTGCAGAAGGTCATTTGGCTGGACAGAAAAAGAATTATTTTCAGGTCATGAGACAGACCATAATGGTGTGCCCAAACCAAGTAGTCCTGGGAGACACACCATGGCAGCCAGACAACGAAGTGGAGCTTGCACAGTGCTTGCTGTTTGGGTGCCAACGAACATGGAAAGTCGCTACTTCAGCCAGGGCAGCCTCGTTGCATGGAGGGGGCTTGCTTGGCTCTCCACTTAGCATGGCTACCTATGAATCATGCCCACACACAAATGCGGAAACAATTCCCCAAAAACGAGGTCCAATGAGCACAGCGATTTTCCTAAGCTTAACACCTGCTGCTTTATATGCAGAGCTGCAAACTGAGAGATAATGATGATAACTGAAATCAAATTCTAGTACCTCTCACTATCTTCAGGAAGAGTGCGGTCAGGTGATTTCTTTGCTTGTGTGGTCGGCTGTCCAGGGGCATGAGGGGCAACTTGAAGGCTCAGCTCTCCTGTCGAAGGGTACTTATCTTTAAGCTGACCTTGGGATGGACAGCCCTTCCAATAGATGGCATCTTCAAGCGCTGTCTTCTGTAAAAAAGGACATGAAGCAATCCCACCGACCCCAAGTGTTTCATCGTATGCATTAAAGGGATATCCCTCAGAGAGCTTCCCAGCTTTGGAGCTATTGACCAAATGGCCCATGTCCTGGTGTGCGCTTGCCCAAAATACACAACAGGGGAAGCTTTTCTTTTAAAGGATTTATTCTCAAGAATAAACAGCTACCAAGGAATCATTCCAGATGCTGCACCTGAGTGGTGCTCAGCTGGCCCTTTTATACCTTGATCTTTAAAGGGTTACGCATAATGCAGTTAACACTTTCTAATAGCTTACAGAAGTAAGAAGTTGCACCATCTTTCTGGCCAAAGACAAGAAGATTCTTTCAAGGAGGGTAGGAGGGTGGAGTGTTATTCTAAGGAAGAGGAGGAGGTGTTCAGGCTGTTACCTGTTACATGCCAGCTTGGTGCCTGGTTAGTGTCAGCTACACTTCAAGGATGCGCACATGCTGATGTCTAAAGAAAAGGACTCTCTCTCTGGTCCAGCTATTGGTTGATGTTGGGATGATGATATCTGTGTAGGTTATACCTCTTGATTCGGGTATCTGCACATCCTAGCTACGCGGGTCCAAAAAGAAGGAAGACCTTGAGGGGTTGCTTGGTGGCTGCGCAGTTTCGGGGTCCAGCAGCACCCCAGAGAAGTTCCTTTGACTTTGTGGCCTGCTGAGGGGCTGCCTCTTTCCAGAACTTCCACAAATTGAAGATTGTGAGTGAAGAGCAAAGCCGTCTTTCCCTTTCTTGCCACTGAGCCGAATTACAAGCCATCTGTGGTCCTTGCTGTGAGGCAACAGCTGTGACTGTTCCTGATGGGAAGATTGCATCATTTAAGAGGTTTATTCAGAAACACAATTACTCCACAGCATTATTTAGCATTATTTATCACTCCTGGAATGTATCTACACAGTTGTGACTTTTAACATGTTCTCCTTCTCATTCACATGGGCTGGGAGTGCTGTGCTCTCTTGTCAGCGTGGTCAGCCTCTTCTGTCATGGAAAGGGTGATGCAAAAATTATATTGTTGGAGATTATTTGTGTGTGCAGAAATTAATATGATCGCCAAGACTGAGCTGATTCAGTGAGCAGTCTTACAAGTCTCCCTGTGGTTTTCAGTGCTTTTATATGTCAAGATGGCCCTTCTATGATGAAAACTTCCTCGCGTTTGGGATCAGAGCAAGAGAAACCCAGCAAGATGCTTCTGGGAAGGTGGCGAGTAGGATATGGCAAGCATCTCCCGTTTGCTCTGTGCATCTGTCAGACCTTTCACCACTGAATGGAAATGTTCTAAGTTCAGCTCCTCATGTATTCAGTTGTGCCATAACAGATGAGCCAGAAGCTGATGATGCCATTACTGTATATACCGGTGTATAAGGTGACTTGCGTATAAAACCAGGTCAATATTTTGGGCTGTTTTTCTGGTGTTTGTTATATGACAGGTGTATAAGCTAGCTCCCAATTTTTGCTTCACTATTTTCAGTTTCAAGGGGTTCTTATATGCTGGTATATGCAGGTATTTGTCAATTGGAAGCTTCTAGACTCTTGTGACATCACGTCAATATATTCTAGCTAATAGTTGTATCCCTCTGATTTGGGAGGCAATGGTGGCCCATGTGGGGTTGAGAGGCTGGTTGGCCAGGGTCAGTTGGGAAGGACGACCAGTGCCAGCACTGTGGAGGGGGGGGGGCATGGGGGTGGGTGAGAGGAGAAGGCCCACACGAGCAGCAACACAACACAGGACTAATTCCTCCAGTACCTGTAAGAAGTTTTTTGTAATGATTATTCATGAAAAGTAACTTGTAAATGCAATTATCTTTATTATCCTTATAAAACAATGAATATAATGTGATGAAAAGTGTTCGACTGGTATATAAGATGACCCCCGCCCAAGTTTTTTCCAGTTTCAGGGGTAGTCTTCTACACTGGCGTATACAGTAGGGAATTTATTACTAAACTCTGGTAATAATACTTTTATACTCAAGCACACATGCTTTAGATGGTACTAAATGGTACTAAACTTTAGTACCACTTAGTACTTTAGTATTTAAGTACCATTTAGTACTTTAGATGGTACTAAACTTTAGATGGTACTTTAGATGGAGTTGCCAGGTTGCTGACGAGGACTGGGCGTTACTGTCACATAACCCCAGTCCTCTACCAGCTTCACTGACTCCCCATCGAAGTCTGGGCTCAATTCAAGGTGCCGGTTATCACCTACAAAGCCCTTAATGGCTTGGGACCTGGATACACCGGCTTCCATATTTGCCCTCCCACCCCTTGAGATCAGCGGCAGAGACCATCCTCCAGGAACCCTCTGTGAAAGACATTAGAAGGGTGAATACCCGGAGGAGGGCTTTCTCTGCGGTGGTGCCCCATCTATGGAATGCGCTCCCCAGAGAGGTCCGACTGGCGCCATCGTTATTTGTTTTTCAGCGCCAGGCCAAGACTTTTTTATTTAAACAATATTTTAATAATTGTCAATATTATTTATTGGTTTTAATTTCTATAGCCAGGGTGAATCCAGATTTTATATGTATTATTTATATGATTGTTTATTTATTATGTTGGAAGCCGTCCCGAGGCTTATGCAAATGGGACGGCATACAAAAACTCCAAATAAATAAATAAATACTGTGCATCACCTTAAAATGTAATCAGACAGCTAAACGTACAACTTTGAAAGAAGACAATTATGATAAATTATTGAAGGGTATTAAAGGTGACCTGGAAAAATGGGCCAATTTGCAATTGCCTTTGATGGGAAGACTAGCACTGGTTCAAGTGAACATACTACCAAAACTTTTGTTTTTGTTCCAAATGATTCCCGTAAAAATTGATAAAAATTTTTTTGAGGATTTAAATCTTCAAATTTCGAGATTTATTTGGAGAAAAAAGAAATCAAGGATTAAATTAAAAATGCTTCAAGAAACCAAAAGAACGGGGGTTTTGGTCTTCCTGATTGGATGTTGTATTATCAAGCGTCTGTTTTAACTTGGCTAAAAGAATGGATAACTTTGCGAAATAAGAGAATTTTGTATCTTGAAGGTCATGATTTGCAGATGGGTTGGCTTATATGTGGTACAAGAAGGTTAAGTCTCATGGGACTTTTTAAGTCACTTTATTAGAAGATCATTAATGTCAGTGTGGGAAAAGTTAAAGTCAAAATTGTATAATAAATTACCAAGATGGCTTTCACCAATGGAAGCCTTTGTGTATCCAAATGTATTGAACTTTGAAGGGATCATAAGATATGACGATATTTTGGATAAGGATGGAGGCCTACACAGGTTACATGAAGACACCCTTTAATTACTGCACAAGCACTTTAAACTGAAGCTTGGTGACATGTGGGGACAGACTTGCTTGTGGAGGCTCACTTGAACAGTGAGTGTGAAAACAGCTGTCATTCAGCTTCCAAACTAAAGCAAAATGCAATGAGATGCCTTATTTGATGAAACATCTGGAGAACTAAGAGGGAATGCTACAGGACTTTTAAAAGACTAGAAATAGAAAGTTGATCCCAAACAGGGAATTTTGCATTTTTCACAGCTACCAAACAGTTGGTGCTTTCCGTGATCCATCCACAACACCCCAAGTTCTCTTTCCTGATCTGCCACCTGCTCATTTGTCATCAATATATATATTGGGTACCAATTGTGTGAGCCATCCCTGAAGGAGGCAAGAGGGATGGCTGCTAGGAGGAGGGCCTTTTCTGCAGCTGCCCCCCGCGTCTAGGATGCTTTCCCCAAGGAGATTTGTATGGCGCCTCCCTTGCTTCCTTTTCAGTGCCAGGCGAAGACCTTCCTTACAAAAACATTAATAACTAATTGCCATAAGACCTTGGTTTTGTGTGTTTTGCTGAGCTTTATTGTGGTTTTTAATGCGTCATCGGTTTTTATTATGTTTTTATTGTGTTTTTATCTTGTGGTGGTTAGCCGCCCAGAGGTTCTGTGGCACAACTGGGTGTCATGCAAATGTTTTGAATAAAGAAATACGGAGTTTGGAAGTTTTGCCCCAGTGACCGCCAGCTACGTCCTCTCATGAACACCGGGGAAAAGGGTCTTTGTTATGGCTACTCTTGACGGTTAATGCATTTCCTAGCAAGTGTGGGCTATCCAGGCTTTTCATGGCTGCTGTGAAGCACTGGAAGGGTCCAGCGGAACTTTTTGCCTTTAATTTTTATTTTCCCACTATTTTAATTGCTAATTTATCTTAATCTGTGGTTTTACATTTAGTATTGGATGCTGTGCTATTCTTACTTTTCCTTTTTATCTTATATTATTGTTGTTATTATGAACCATCCCAAGATGTCTGTGATGGGACAGTATACAAATGTTTCAAATAAACAAACAAACAAACAGTTTTAGGAATTGCTTTGCGTCCCGGTGGCTTCCCCAACTTGACAAGCCAGGAGGCTGAGCACTGGGCCTCCATGTATCCTAGAAGCAGCTCCAGGGTGAACGAAACACAGAAAGCAGCCTGTGGCTGAAACCGGAAGGGGCCGCTCAGGCAGGGTTGACCGGAAGGGCATGCTGCATGTGCAGAACCCACAGAGAAGCCTTGGAAGCACGAACTGGGCATTTTGCTGGTGGCCGAGCATCTCCGTGCATGATGCAGCACTCTTTTGATCACAGCGCATGTACTCCTCGAGCCAGGGAGAGCATGCAGAGCAGGCGGTGGGAGAGATTCAGCCCCGACAGGCACGCCTGGAGCTCCTTGTACAGAACCTCTGAAGCGGCACCTGCTTCTTTTTAATGGGGGCCTTTTCTCTTCCTTGCTTCAGCCTCTGCTTGTGGCGCAGAAGGCAGAAGGAGGGACTGGAATGATAAGCAAGAGCAGCATGCAGGGGATGGAGTGGTGCCCCATGCAGATGCACCTCAATCAGCTGGAAGGGCAGGCTCTGTGTTCAGCAGAACGCTGATGACGGGAAATCAATGGCTTTCTGAGAAGAGACGGGGTGAGGTGACAGCCCCAACGCACCTATTTTTATTTTCCCTTTCTAAGGAGACAGCTTTCCATGATGCAGCCATGCTGGAGTTTGAAATTCATGCCCAGCAAAATGCCTGCCATTATCACAGGCATTGTGTGTGTGCGTGTGTGTGTGGGGTTGTGTGCCTAGTGCAGGAAGGGCTTTCAAGCAGCTTGTTGCACATCTCCATCCACTGCACAAACAGAATGACGGAGCGTGTGCATGTGTATATCTCCACATAAATGCATGCACACACAATGAAAGTGCACTCTTGGCATTAGAAATGCACTTTTTAATCTCCAAAACTATCCATACTGGCCTGCACCAACCCAGTGCCTTCCAGCATTTTTGGACTACAACTCCCAGCATCCCTGACCATAGATATGCACATCTATTAGGGTCTTCCCATCAGCCCCCAGTGCTACTGGATTGAGTTCTAACTGATTACTTGAAAGTGAGTAGAGCGTTCGTCATCCTTTCAGCCTGAGGTCAGGAGAGAGGAAGGATGCATTTTGGAGGTGGGCATGGGCTAAGGCAAAGGGGCAGGGTCAAAATACCATCCTATTTTAGCTTGACATGCTTACTGCTAGCGGTTAAGCCTTAGGAAAGCAGCTAACCCTTCAAGTCAGTTGAGGCCATGATTGGTGGTGTGGAAATGTGCATAAGGCAAGAAAACCGCCCACTGATTGGTGGTTGGGGGAAGGAGGGTGGGACCAGGCGGTAGTGAACCAGGAGGGCTTGGTTGGAAACCAGATTTGGCCCATAGCCCTAAGGTTACATTTCTCTGCTCTACAGGACCAGGAAAAGTGCACAGAGCGCACTTCTCAGGTTCAAGCAGAGCTCAGTAAAATCTAATTCAGGCCTTGCTGGTGAAGATGGCATGGTCAGGGATGGTGAAGGGGCTAGTCTATATGGAGATGTGGCGAGGTGGGACCAGCATGTACCACCAGGCATCCCAATCTCCTTGAGCCCACATCTGTGTAGGGCTAAGCTGGCTACAAATCATTTTCCAGTCATTCGGCTCCTCACAACAATGGAGCAGGTGGGCCTGCTCCTACTATGGCATCTCAACAGGTTCTCTTCTGCCATCCACACATGGAGGTGGACCTCTGAAGAGAGGAGGCTGCTTTTCATGCACAGGGCTGCTATGAGTCTGGGCCCCATACCGTCAAGGTTCCCAGTCCTAGGGAGAACCCACGTATGTTCAGCAGGGTTCCCCGTATGGATCTCCTCCCCCCCAAGGTAGGGTTGGGACCAGCAGGGGCCACAGGAATGGGGTATGGGAGAGGGAAAGACAGGCAAAGCTATTATTTAGACAAGTGAAGTATAGGGAAACTTGGTAGGAAAACTGAGATAGACTGGTAGAAGAACCAATCAGCACCATATGTGGTCCAGCAAAAACCAAAAGCAAGCAGCATGTGAGGCATCTGCTTTGGGGGAAGGAATCCATCAGATTTCTTTGGCTGAGCTCCCCAGCCACTGGCCCACCTTCTGTTTGCACTAAGCCCACCTTGCACCAAATGTTTCTGTGGGCGTCCCACAGGAAACTCCTCTGTGAGGCCAGCTTGCTGTACAAACAGAGTTCTTTTGCACTTGTGACTCCTGGGCTTTCTGCCGTTTGTGTACCATACACAAATATTTAGGCACATTGCAAACTTCACACAAAGGATTGGATCCTGTGCATACTTTGCTCAAAGAAGCCACTGGCCTTTCCCAGAGTCTGTGGACTTCTTGATCGCAGCTTGGCTGATTTCCTGGCCAGGGTGAAGCATAGAAAGAGGTCTGGTGAGCACGAAAGAGAAATACTGGCATGATCTATGCATCCCTAGTCTAGGATCATTCAGTGGTACAACAACGTTGAATAAACAGCTGTAGGTCTAGTTAGTGCCTGGATGGAAGACCATTGAATGCCAAGTATAAACTACTCTGAAAAACGAGTAGTGATAAGTAGAGTAAAGAAAAATTGCATCTGTTTTTACTCTATATTTTATTATTACATTCTTATCCCACCTACTTTCTTCTTGCAAAAAACCCAAGGGGACTCACATGGCTGTCTTCATCCTTTCATCTTTGCAACAACCTAGTGAGGTAGATTAGGATGGAGGCAATAACTGGATGAGCTTCATGGCTGAGTGGGAAAGGGGACTCCAGTCTCCTGTCCAATACTCTAACCACTACACCACAAGGACTTCTTGGGAGACTTCCGTAGCATCGTGCCTGAAGAAATCCTAGAGATCTCAAAAGATTGTACCTCTTTTGTGATCTTTTGGTTAGTTTAAGAAAGGTATTACAATAATGGATTTGGGGGTTTTTCTTATGGTCAGCAAAGTTATCTTGGCTTTTGCTGTTTGAAAAGCCATCCTAGTACAGCTCTAGTTTTATCTTCACACATGCTTGCAGATATGGTAGTGGCCCAAGGTGAATAAAACTCTCTTTGCAGGCACAGTGAATGTTGTGAGACTGGAAAAAGCAAAGAGGATTTGTCCCACTGTGCATTTATCTAGACTTCCTGTAGAATCCATTGCTGAAAGGAATCCACAAAGGAAGAGGAAAATAAGAAGTCATTGTCGGCAGCCACAAAGGCACATGATGTGCCGAAATGCTTCCTCAGAGCTGTCAGCATGGCAGGCTGAACAGCCGCTTAGGTCAGGATCTGAACCTTCTGTGTGAGACACGGTCTGCATTGAATCAGGGGTGAGGAAGCTCCTTCCTGCCTTCCAGGAGTGGGTGGGATGAAACAGGTGGGGAAAGCATCTAAACCCAGCCTGGATTATCTCAGGGCTTGCAATTAAGCTCTAGGAGAGACTGGTGGAGCTTTTTGCAGTGGGGAAAAACTGCACAGGAGCAGGGAAATGGCATGACAGTTAGCAGCAGGTGGAAAGGGGTGAGTCGCAGGTGCCATGTCATTTCCTGGGTATTCCTGGCATGCTGGATGTGGCCCATAGGCTTGAAGCTCAACATTTGTGTCCTAAAGGCATAGCAGAGCATATTGGAAATGCTTACCTTGGCTGAAATACAAGACTCCAGCAACTGTAGTGAGAGAGCCAGGTTCTAGTCCCCACTGGATGACTTTGGGCCAGTCATTTACTCTCAGTCTAACCCTCCTCACAGGGTTGTTGTGAGGATACAATGGAGTAGAGAAGGACTATGCAAGCCACTTTAGGTTCCTCACAGTAGGAAAAAAGGGTGGGATATAAACACGTGATGATGATGGCAGCTTGCTGGACATGAGGGTGGAGTATTTGATGTGGGAAAGTTATACTGGTCTCTGGAGTTCTGTCTGGCATGCACACGTGCTCGTGAATACATATTGAAAACATGCTTGAAAATCTTCCACCTTTTAATGGTTAAAATTCTCTTCCTGCTTTCCACCCGGCTGTCAAATTACCCAGATTGGTTTGTTCTTTGTGCTTTTGTTTGTGTCAGGTGCTGCTCCCTATTGCTACTTGTCTACAAGATTTACAACTCTGTAGATAAGCTCTTCTGTTGAGGTCTTTGGAATGCAGATGTTAATCTTCCAGTGGTGTCTCTCCCTGAGCCCACGTGGGACTAGCTCTCCTGGTCACGCCTTTCTTCCCTCTGGCGTAACAAGGCCTGCGTCGTACCTCCTCAGAATTCTACGATTGGTTGCTAGGGAAAAGTCTATCGTGCCCCCTACGCCTCCTGTGTCATGTTCAGGAAGTTCAGCATCAGTGGGAGGAGGGACAGCCCGCTTTGACTCCTTCTGAGTAGAACTAGCGGTGTCTTTTCCCTCGGGGCTCTCTTGCTTTGATGTGTGCTCAGGTGTTTGCTCAATGGGCAGGGAGTCAGGGGGAGGTGCAGCTATCTGCTCAGCCACCCCCAAGCCAGGTTGTGGGGTTGGCTTTGGATACAAGGTCCTAAGCACAAGACCTCCTCGTGAGGTGCTGTCTCTGTCGGGGCTTCAGGCACGACAGTTTGCCAGAAATTGTGCACTAATTACTAATCATTGGCATGTGTATCTGAATGAAAGGGGAAACACAAATTTAATGTTGGTCTATCCCAGTGGAGACTTTGTGCGAGATATCGGGGCATGGCATCAAATAAAAGAGTTAAACTGTGGAAAAGCGTTTTTGCAAAAGAGGGGATTCTTCCTGTTAACGCAAACAAATAAAGGCACGGTAGAACCTTTAAATAAACATAATGACAATGTAAAAAGACAATTTAAAAAATCTTTAGTGACTTCCCTTTCCTTTCAAGAGTGGAAGGGTAGTCCCAGATCAGCCGAGGAGGACTGAGCATGCTCAGTGGAAGTGGAATGCTGAAGAATGGTGGGTGCAAAAACCTGGAAAACTGGGGTGGGAAGTGCTGGGAAAATTCAGATAAATCCTGGTAGAAAAAGGTTGCTTATGTGCCTTTGTGTTATAAAATGCCTGCACCCGTTTCTCAGAAAGCACCCAAATGCCAAGCCAGGATACTGTGAAGCATTTCCTGTTACTTTAAGAAGTGGGACTTGATGGCTTCCCTGAGAAGCTGCCTGAGCTACTTTTGCTGATCAGTAAGGGCTGATAAGGCAGTCAGGTTAACAACATTGCAATCACCCTCATTTGCCTACCAAGACCCACAGTAATCCCTGTGCCTGAGTGATCATTATGTTAATCTCCTGCAATCAAATGCCATTGTACTGATCCCCCTCTGCAGACCTCTCCCCTTCTTCTGACTGTGATCACCTTATTTCATCATCAGCTGCCCAGCTGCTGGGCCTGTGTGACTCAGAATCTCTAAAACACTCTGTATATATTCTAAAAGCTTGTAGTTGGCAGTGGAGACCACTACCTGGTAGCATGCTGTTGTAAGTAACTGCAGGGGGCTTGGGTGATCTCACCAACAAAAACGCTGGGGTTCAAGGTGATTCAGTCTTCCCTGCAGGTCCTGGTAATTCATTCCTGCCATTACTAAAGAGACCCTGACAGAAGGGACAGTGGAATGGAGTGGCTGAAATCCTTTAAACTGCGGTGTTCCACCCTGGAATCTTTTCTTGTGAGGATCACTTGTGAAGTCATGCTAGATGAGTGACAACTCAATGCAGAGACAGAATCAATACTTTGGATTTCCAGTGACTGGGAGCAGACTGGGATGGCCTGCTTGTGCGGTTCCCTGAGGCAAGTGGCATATTGATTAACAGCAGGGGGTTGAACCCGATGGCCTTCATGGCCCCTTCCAACTCCACTATTCTATGATTATCTGATTAGCCCTTGAAATGGCCAGTCATGGGTGAAACAAGAATGCTGAAGTTAATGAATGGAGCTTGGTGAAATCCACCAAGGTAGTTGCTGAAGTTCTTCACCAACTGCTTTGTTTTCTCTCAATAGTTTTATGAGTGGGGTGATTGCTTGGGCAAGACACCTCTGCGGCCTCCTCCCTCAATGACTCTAGCTTCTCCCTGTCATGGTCACCAGCTGCTTTTGATCTTCAACATCTGTCCAACCCTCTGCTTGGTGCAGGACTCCAAGTTGAACCAGTTCTTTCAGATGGCTGTCCAGCTGCATCTTGAATGCTTATAGTGTGGGAGAGCCCACGACCTCCCTGGGTCATTGGTTCCATTGTCATATTGTTCCAAGAGTCAGGAAGTTCTTCCTGATTTCACCCCATTATTCTGTGTCCTGCACTCTGGGATGACTGAAAGGAGAACCCGGCCTTCCTCTTTGTGACAACCTTTCAAGTTCTTGAAAAGAGCTATCATATCTTCCCTCTGTCTCCTCTTTTCAAGACAAAAATGCCCAATTCTCCTCACAGGGCTTTGCTCCCAGCCCCTGGATCATCCTTATGACCCTTTTCTGAACTTTTTCCAGTTTGTCTGCATCTTTCTGAAATTGCGGTCCCCAGAACTGGACACTGGACTTCAGATGAGGCCTAACCACTGCAGAATAGATGGGAACTGGAACTTCACAAGACTTAGAAGCGATACTTCCATGACTGCAGCCCAAAATAGCACTTGCTTTTTTGGCCACACCACTCTGTTGACTCAATTTGCAATCTGCAACCATTCCAAGATCCTTCTCATTTGTAGGACTGTTGAGCCAGGCACCTGCCATCTTGTAATCCTCTTCCTCTCCATCCTGTTCTCACAAGAACCCTGTTAGGTTAGGTCATGAGTCAGTGACCATCCCAGTCATCCCGTGAGCTTCATGGCTGAGTGGGGAAGGGAAACAGGAGCACAGGAGGTGCATTAATCTCACGGAGGAAGGGGAGTATTCCAGCTTTCCCCTGGCTGTTTTGTTTGCGCTCAACACACAGCAATTTCCCAGGAGATGCAATCAGCAGGGCACTAATGTCAGGTTAATCACTTACTTTTGTTGACCGCTGAGCAGCACTTTCACAGGAGTGCACTATCTTTGCTAATTTAATTCCCAGTTTTTCAGGGGAGAAATAGATTTCCTGTCACAGCTCTTATTCCATATTCAGCAAAAACCCTCTTCTACTTATGGATGGAGCCAAAGTCCTTCTCTGTATAGTCCAGTTCCTTTCCCAGTCTTGTCACTGCTTCCTGCCTGGAATGAAGCACCTTTCAGGAAAGAAGAGAAATGATGGATTGTCAAAGGGGTGTGTGAGCCTGTTTGATTACTTTAGAAAGGAAACAGAAGATCCTAAATTGAGACATTCAAAAACAAGGTAAGAGAGGAGAAGGAAATGAATATGAACCTGATCAGTCTGCCAACAAGGTTTTCATTACATGAGCAAGCCCGAACTCTGTTTGTGTAATATGTGTGTGTGTGCATGCATGTGTGTGCTGGGAGGAACAGTGTGAAGGGAATCTCACCTCCCCCAGTTCATCAGCCATGCATTCAAGCTGATCTACCAGCAGCAAATCTCCCTAGTCAGAGATTCCTTGCTGCTGGTTGGTATCTGCTCTGGGTACTCCTGAGTTGGATTACTACACTGTCTTTTGCATGAACTACCTTTAAAAACAGCTAGTCAGAACTAGAGCTGCCCGGATACTAATGGGACTGGCCAATATGATTGTGTGAAGCCATCACCAGCTGAACTTATCTCTAGAGAAAATAAATGTCTGTATGGTGAAAATAAAAGCAAGGAGGCAAGAAAAAATGGTACTGAACTCTGTATTGACAAGAGCCACTGTGCAGGCTTAGCTAGTGGACGGGTAAGTTGATAAATGGAATGGTGCAGAGCAGTTTTTGGCTAAGCTCCATTAGGCTCAGGTTTTGGGGTTTTCCAGAGCCGTTTTTAACCTGCTCAGGGCCATCCCAAGTTTGATAGGTCAGCTTAACATTTAGTTTCAAGAACACACCAAAAGGAACTCTGATTTTGCAAACCACATGCTTTTTTGAATTGGCTACTCCCTGATACTGGGACCCATGGCCATCCCATGACGTTTCTGGATAGGCAATTCAGGACAGATAAAAAGAAGTCCTCCTTCACACAGCAGGTAGTGAATCTTGGAGTTGACTTCCAGTAGATGCTGTGATGGTCAACAGTTTGGGTGGCTTTCAAAAGGGACCGGACATGGTAAGGTATCCCCATTACCCTTCATGCTATCTCCATTATCAAGAGGCTGTATTCCAATGTACACTTTTTCTGTTGCACACATGTCCTATTGTGGGTTCTTCATGGGCAGGTGTTTGCCCATTGTGTGAGCAGAATGTTGGACTAGATGGCCTCTTGATCTGATCCAGGGTGGCACTTCTTATGTTCTGATAGGTATGCAAATATAGAAATTACTATAATTTAAATGGAAATGTGATAGCCAGCACCATAATCTGCCCTATTCTCCAGGATCTGGAGATGAGCATTTTCAAGGCTCCTGAGCATTTCCTTCTGATGATTCTTGAACTTATACCAAAAATGGTCCGAAGAATGCTTCAAATAGAGGCCACTGAATAGAGCTGCTTTACTGTCCTCTGTAAAGCAGCACATGCAGCCAGTTTGCCACTGAAGCTTCTCTACTGGTGTGTGATTGCTTTGGAGGGATGTCCATCTTGTTGCCCCAGTGCTGGGGAAAGTGTGTTGGATGGAGGCATGAGATGAGGTGGCATTTTTAGGTGGCACTCCCATTCTAGGAGGCACCTCCTCGGACCACATCAATTCACCTGTACCTTTATAAGTGGTCTGTCCATATGACTGGATCTGCTCAGTATTTATTGCTCTGAGCTACATTGCATTTTACTGTTTTGAGCTAATTTAATCTATTTTTTCACACTGATAACTGCCCTGGGATTTTAATGCAGGGTTGGGTATAAATTATATTAGACAAATTTCTCCTTGTGCCAGCTGATGCCTGAAATGGTGCTGAGGTCTGCAGCAGGACTGCGAAGCATGTGTCACTCCAGGTGTGTTTGGACTAGAGATCCCATCAGCCCTGGCCTGCATAGTCAATAAGAACAGGTGGTTGGAGTTGCAGTTCAACAGATCTGGAGTTACACATTCCCCGTCCCTGGTTTGGAGAATTCAGTTTACAAAGATGGCAAGACTTCAAATGAGAATGTGAACATGTGCTCAAGAGTCACAAACCTCTCCAGTTTGGCATCATTTTTACCACAGGCTGCCATGTATAATTTACTCTGATGGGACCATTTGGAAGGAGGTTTTCCCACATCGTCTTGATTACATCTGATGGGTGCTGTCAGGTTCTTCATTTCCATTACTGGTGTGCTTGCTCGCTCCCTTTTCAAAATTATACATAGAAAGAGTTCGTAATTGAAATATGCAATTATTATTTTAAAACCAGAGACTTTTAACTGACACATTTTAATAAACTGTCGTGGCAGTTATGCTCTTGGGGACTGAAACATCAGTTTGAATGATGACAGAGGAGCCAGGAAAGATAGAACCAAGCGTCTGGGGACTATGTTTTCCCCAACATATTTTAAATATAGAAATTCAGAGCAAACTTTTTATTTGGTTTTTTTAAAAATGAATATTTTTGTATCACTCCCCCAATTTCTAAACAAGCTATTCTGTATTTGGATACCTTGGGTGTCGACTGAAAACCAGAGAGGGGTCAGAAGTGGCAGTTTTGGTAGGGCGAGTGTGTGGATGGTATGTCAAGGACTGTTTATATGGGAATGTTTACAGTTAAATAGGTAGGATCCTGAGGACAAGCAATGGCAGTTGAGAGCTGTGTATAGGATGCATGCAAGGAGAGAGAACCTG
This sequence comes from Varanus komodoensis, assembly GCF_004798865.1. NCBI lineage: Eukaryota > Metazoa > Chordata > Lepidosauria > Squamata > Varanidae > Varanus > Varanus komodoensis. The sequence goes on from NW_025335317.1 coordinate 10,017,355, forward strand.
GTGGTGGAGAAGGATGTAATATTGAGCAGGATGTTCACTGCCCAGGTTCAGACACAAAGGCAAACCATGGTGGAAACCACAGTGGCACAGCTTGTTATGTCTCTACCCAGCAATCATGGTGAAACATGGCAAGAATAGTCTCTGCGGAACCACATGGACAAACAAAGGTCTGTTCGACGGTTTCCACACTTCACCATGGTTTGTTTTCATGTACAGAAATCTCTGCATCTCTGGTTATTTTCTAGCACACCTGATTTCCTGTACCATCTCCACTACCTTCTCCTGCTCCCCAAGGTTTGCATCGCTATGTACAGAGCTGGCCTCAGGACATTTTTCTATCTGAGAAGGAGCAACAAATGGTACCTCCCCTCAACTTCCAGGGAAGGCGCAGAACAGTTTTCAAAGCCACTCAAATTGTTTTGGCTCTAAAGCTGAAAAGCTAACAAGCATGGCATGATAGTAGAGTTGGAAGGAGCCAGAAGAGTTGGAAGGAGCCAGAAGGCCATTGGGTCCAACCCTCCACTCAGTGTGGGACACCAAGTTCAACCTTCCTTCTCAGATGGCTGTCCAGTGGCATCCTGAGTGCCTCTGGTATGGGAGAGCCCTCCTAGGGAGCTCCCTAGGTCATTGGTTCCATTGTTGCACTGCTCTAACTGGATTTTTTCCTGTTATCTAGCCAGAATTGGGCTTTCTGTAACTTGAGCCTGTCTTACATTCTGGGATGATCAAGAAGAAATTCTGCCTTTCCTCTTTGGGACCACATTTCAATTACTTGTAAAGTGCTATCATATCTCCCCTCAGTCTTCCTGAGACTAAACACGCCCAGTTTTTTCAATCTCCCCTCACCGGGCTTTGTTTCCAGTCCCTGGATCATTCTTGCTGTCTTCCTCTGAAGTCCTTCCAGATTTTCTGCATCTTTCTTAAACTGTGGTGCCCAGAACTTGACACAGTACTGTCTCTGGATGAGGCCTAGCCAGTGCTGAGCAAAGGGGAATCCGTACTTCACATGATCTGGAAGTGATACTTCCATGAATGCATCCAAAAATAGCATTTGTCCTTTTTGCAGCCACATCAGATTGTTGATTCATATTCAGCTTGTTATCTACAAGATCCTTCTCACTTGCAGTGTTGAGCCAAGCATTCCCCATCTTGAAACCATGCATTGGTTTCTTTGTCCTAGGTGCAGAACTTGATATCTGTCCCTGTTAAATTTCATTCTGTTGTTTTCAGCCCAGAACTCCAACTTACGTATCAAGATCACCTTGAATCTTCTTTCTGTCTTCCAGGGTATCAGCTATCCCTCCCAGTTCTGTGTCATCCACAAATCTGATAATCATTCCCCATGCTCTCCTGCCTTCCCTGGCAATAATAATTCATGCATGAAAGAACAAATATTTGACTGCTTTTTCCTGATGTCCCAAATCAGTTGTCTCAGGCAGCTGCCTCAGCCTCTTCAGTGGGCATGTGTATGTTTTTAAAGGCCCCTGTCTTCTAACAGATGTCTGGTGAGGGCATTTGAGTTCAGAAAAAGCTCAGACAGGAAGACTGAAGGAAGGCAGCAAGAGTAGAGGCACACGTGCTCACAGAGCCAGCTAGCTCAAGGAGATTAGATGCAGCAAGGCTCCCGTACGTTTCTTTCAGCAAGTGCCGTTTTTCTCAAGTTACATGAAAAAGAACATCTTTCAAAATAACTTTCAGGGCAGTGGACTTCAGTCCATGAAAGCATATTATTCCGGTATGTTAAGGTCTCCTAGTAAATGTGAGGCTACTGAGTTCAGAGGAGAAAAAGGGGCTTCTTTTAAAATTGATGACAACAAGTGGGGAAGCTCGAAGGATTCCCCTCACAGCTCAGAAGATTCTGGGCCCAGGCCCACCTAGGTTTCATTGTAATTGGCATGCCTGGGGAAGAGGATAAGTCATGAGAGGTCAGTCGAAGGGGTCACAAGCAGTCTAGACTGGCAGCCATTATGACTGGTCGGGGCGAAAGTTGGGTCAGAGAAAGCAGAGCAGTTTTTATTCCCCAGCATCCAGCCTGCCGTAGCATAGAAAGGGGAAACTGAGGCACACAAATGCAGAAAGAGGAGTGGGTAAATCACACCAATAGCACTCCTTTGGACTCAGCTGTATTTTCCTCTTCCACACCAATTCTCACTCCACAGCAAAGGAAGTGACTGAGATCAGAAGCGTGTGGATAGTTGAGGGTGTATTCGCACAACTGCACAAACTCACTGTGTTTCCATTGCTAATGATATAATCTTGTGATGCTGGCCAGTGAGCTACAAAGCCAGGGTTGGAGCAAGAATGTGATTGATTGATTGATGGATTGATTGATTACACTTATATTCTGCAACCTATAGTCCAAAAGGTCTCTCTTGGTTTGATTACAAAACAAGAAGATAAAATCAAATATACCAATAAAAATGATGAAAGATTAATACACACAATGCAACAACACACCAGCAATACAAACAAAAAACACCAATATACACAATTCACAACAATATACATTCACAGCAGTATACAGCTGAGAGTTAGGCATTAACACAAGAAGTTAAAACAATTTAAGTTAAAATTCTAAGATGCCATAAAGTTAATCCCTCTTAAAATTTATACCAAATAAAATCAATTATTAAAATGCCTGGAAAATAGTGTTCTTACCTTGAATTTCTCTCTCTCTCTCTGACACATGCATTCCAGAAAAAGCGGGGTAGTAGAGAAGAGGACAAGGACAATGCTGGGTGGGCCACCCACTCAAACAACAGCCAGACTTGACCCGGGCAGGCACAGCCGCTGCTGGCCAAGGACCTCTTGCTGTGTGAGGAATATCAGTAAGTGCTTCCCACAGGATCTGGGACTGTCACAACCTCCACTCGTCACAGGACGGTGGTGAAGATAAAATGGAGAAGAGGAAGATCAGCCAAAAACCTTGGGTTCTTTATCGGAAAGAGGAGATATAAATAAAACAAATAAACCATACTTCCATAGCCCAGTGAAGCATCCAGTTAATTTTAAATTTAATTTTAAATCCTGGATTTTATGATGTCAGTCTTGCGATAGTTTAACTATGCACTGTGCGATCCACACCTTCCTTGTAGCTGCACCCATTCTCCCCTCAATCAGCTTCATGAGATGCCTTTAGCTCTCCCCTTCTTAAACTGGAGTGTTGCATATGCACGTTTACACTGACCTGTACTACTTGAGAGAATCGTTTGTTGCCTCTTCCAGGGGACCAGACACATCACACAGTTTTCTTCCTTCTCTGTTTCTCCTTTCTCTAATCATACATACTAGTCAAGAATATTAGAATCTAGTCTAATCTTCCAAAATGCTGACCTTTAAAAACTTTCACACAACCTGCTGGATATATTTTTCTGTGCTTTTCCTCAAATCCATACTTTTAAAAGTGCAATTTAGCCCAAGAGAGTGATTCTCTGGTGCCTAGACATCATCCCAGGGGTGTAAGCAAGATCTGGATCCCTTGGTCAGGGCTTGGAGACAGAGCTTTCATCTCGTTGCTGTGAAATGGAATTCTGTCTCCTATGACGTTACAATTGCCTGCTCTTTGGAGTGGGCTCTTAACTTCAGAGCAGCAGTAGAAGGGGTGTTGCAAAAGCAGCCAAGATGCAGAGTGAGAGAAGGTCGCTTCCACCCCTCCCTCTTCTCTGTATTAGATGCCTATCAACCTCCAAGTCTGGGGGCTATTTTGTATTGAGGGCTTGTGTCCTATTAGACATGTCTTTAGCAAGTCATCTTCCTAAGACAATGCATTTTCCAATATTGCTTTCACATTATAGGATACTTTTTACAAAATCTGGGAAAGTGCTAATGCTGAAGGATAACTGAGTTCTGGTCCATGGATTGGTTCAAAGGTGTGAAATTAGGTAATATAGGAAACAAAAGCCCTAATCAAAGATCACAGAAAATGCACCAACTTTTGAGAACTCCACATCAGGCAAGTTGTTATTAAAAGCAGGTTGGTGCATGGGGGAAAACAGGGAAAATGATGGACAGAATGTCATTAGGATGACTGCTTCCTGTTGGATGAGCAACTTGATCTGCCCCCCTCCACCCTTCAAATCTTCAGGATGGGAGTACACTGATACCTCAGCATCTCATCTAGTTTGGCCAATAGGTTCTCCATGTTTAATAGATTGTGCAGGCCTACAGCTTTAGGCTTTACCAAAGGAAAATGAGACAGTTCAGAAACCTTGCCTGTCCTTTTAATCTCTTTTCATCAGGTTGTAGGTCAATTCTTGTTGATGTTGCTTTGCTTTGTTTCAGAAGTAGACAAGGACTACCTTTACAGAGATTATGAAAGGACTGTGCAGTCTTTTTGTGACAGTGCAGACTAGAACGGACAGGTTCATTTCATGATATTATTGAAGATAGTGGGCAAAGGTGTAGAAGTGCCAGATTTGTTGAAAGGAAAACTTGACAGCTGGGAGCTTCTTTAATCTAACCAAGAAATAATGAGTTCTGAGGAACGCAACGAAAGTGGGTGCTGAAACTGAATGCTGAGGAAGAAAAACTAGCAAGAACTTTCTGAATACAGAGGCAATGTACAAAGGGGTTTACTGGACTTTGACATTTGGAGTCATTCAATCAGGAACTGATAAAAGACAGTGAGTAGATTTGCACAAACTGGTGAATAATCAGCAATACTGTCACTTTTCTCCTGTTCTGCATATGGCATTGGTTCTCTACTTTGGTGACACTCACGTTCCTACTTTGCCGGCTTTCTGTAAATCCTTATGTCTCCTTCCCCATCTCCCTGCCCCTCCAAGTGAGGGCTGAGCACTAAAAGAAGTCAATGAATGCTAGAGGGAAGGATTCCTTGGACCTCTGATGCATTCCTACTTATACCTATATTTATACCTATTCCTATTCCTATGCTAACAAAAATAGAGGCACCAACCTTGCTCTAGATGTTGTCCTGCTGCTGTTGATGAACGTCTTCAAGGCCCAGCTCTTCCTTCTGATGGTTCAATTCTCTTTCAACCAGATTTGGATGGTGCAGCCCTTAAAATGGACTACAGTCTTTTGCAAAGAAGAAGAGATGGATGGATTTCAAGAAGAAGAGATGGGTCTCCATCTGTAGAAGAGAGAGATATTTATCTATTGTAAAGTAGAAAATATGGATATACTATAATATGGTGGTCACCATCCTTGGGGGCTGGCTCATTTGTCCACATATTTTGCAAGAGAGGACTATGGTAGCTCATAGGGTGGACTCTTTTACAGAGGACATACCTCATTTCAGAGGGCTGCCAAAAGACCATCCTCTGTTGGAAAGGCTGCCCTTGTCAATTATGGTTTAGATTTTTTTTTCATTTGAACAAAGTAAATAACCAATGCAAGACACAAAACAAAGAGAACTTTGGGGGGTAGCCAGTGAATCAGAATGATCAGGAAAATCACTTGCTTTTCCATCTCTGCAAGTAACATGCTACATACTGAGATGTTAACCCTGGAGAAAGCTGGAAGAAAACCTAGCAGAGTCCAACTCTCTCTAGCATTTGCAATCTTCCTCTCATGCTCAGCCTGGTCTTGGAAAACCAGCCAAGTCAGGTGAAATGAAGGTTGCACAACCTGGAAACTTCTCCCACAGCACATGTAGTTGCACAACTTTAATGGAAATGGAAAGCACTTAGTTAAGATTAGAAGGCACCTTTATATCATGGCTAACTGGTCTTTCTTGTTCAAGTGAGGATTTTATTGGGCCAGATGAGAGAACTGCTGTTTTAACTTCTATTATCTGATTTGGGTTTTGTAACTGAAATTTTGCCTGGGAACTGCTGAGGCCGAGGGCAAGTACAATTAAGAGATTGGTGATGGTACATCTTTAACCAAAAGAAGAAGGCCCTGCTTGCAATGCAGTCAGTGCCAGGAAGGTTCTTCTGGAGGCAGTTAAGAGACTGAACAGGAGGTAAAGATCCCTTAGCAAATGAGTCACGCTTTGGTGCTCAGCAATCCTTGACATGAGCATGGAGTGCTCCATATGCACAAGAGTTGCCCCTGCTTTCCTCTGAGAAATGTTGAAGGGCATGTCAATGTTGTTTTAGAACTGAGTTGACTCACATGCAGAAAAGGAAACTCTAATCTCCACCAGGGCTGACATGTCCAAAGGGAAGCTCTCATTGCCGCTACCTGGAAGACAGCATTAACAAGACAAATATTCACCAAGTCGCAATGAGCTAGAGAGAAATGGTTCTGCCATTTCTGTACTCTCCATTCTAGGCATTTGCTTTGTTCAGCATTAGAGGCCAAGTCCCTCACAGTGTATAAATGCATTTATTTGTTTTCTTGCAGCCAGTTTCCCTGCACTTGAGTTCATTGAGTAAAAGGGTATTTGTTCACTAAGTAAAAGTAGTGCTTTTGGGCTAGGGTTTGTAGCGCTTGCATAAACCTGCTGTAACAGGTTTGCTACATGCATTAAAGAGAACATATATATTAGTGCTGAGAATGAATCAAGGCATCATCTATCTATATTCCTTAAGAAAGTAAAACAGTGCTCTCTGGAAGGGAGAGGGCCTTAGGATGCTTTGGAGGGCCGTAGGATGCTTTGGACTGCACTGTTCGTGGAGAGATGGGGATACTCCACAAAGCAATGGGGAAAGCTCTACTGCTATCACTGAATGATCTGTGGGGATTTACAGATGCAAAACCCTGATTCGTGTTCTGTGCAGCAGTAGCAATGACTGGGAATTTGCCCCCTGCCCCCACACACATCCAGTGTGAAAGCTGCTTTGGAGCTAATTTGTTTAAAGTGGTTATTTAAAGTGGTTACTAGGTATAATAACGAGAGTCACTCAGGGTATACATTAGGGAGCCTTGGATGCATATGTGAGGACTAAAGGTAGTGTGGGTGCATGCATTCGTCAGCAGGGGAGAGCAGGGGGAGTTGCCTGCTAGTCAGGTGAAGCCAAGTACATTTCTCTTTAGCTAGCTCTTCTTTTGTATAAAAAGACTAGCATGTCTACTATGTTCTGCAGTAGTAGTAGTTTCATTCTCTCAGAATCCTGGCCTGAATTGTTCTTCTGCTTTAAACTTCTGTTATATCAAGGGACTATCTATGTATTACTCAGGCACAACCCTACAGGTAGTCCCTTGAATTCAGCAGGTTATGAACACCAATTCAATGACCAAGCACTGGCATATGGAAAATGACTGTCATACGTAGCAATTTGTATGTGTATTTGGATTTTATTGATTTATAATCAGGGCTTGGAAGAAAAGATAATTCCAAGGGTTGTGGGAAAGTGAGCAATCAGCAAGTGGCAAAAGGGAAGGGTGGTCTTGGAAACTGAATAGCTTCTAGGCAATTTTGTGAACATCTAAAAATGTATTAGAGACTCTGGGGAAGTGACATTATTTTTCCAGGCACAAAAGTCTCTCTCTCTAATTGGAAAATGCCAGGGGTAAGGTGCGCACAAAGCTCATTATCTTACTTGGTATTGTTCCCCCCAGCTCCTGAGAACTTTGTCTAAAGTAAAGGAGTTGTTTCAGCTTAGAATAACATTTTTGATTACTATTATTTCTTAAAGAACAACAAGTTCCAGTTCTCTGCTATCTTCTGGGGGCAAAATTGGCTTGGACGGTTAATGAGGCAGCCTGATTTAGTTGTGCCCATCTATTTATAAATGAGCTGCATTTCCTACACTGGTTATTTGTGTACCTCTTGGGAGAACAATTGCTAGTTACTGAAATTTTGTTTTCCTTTGAAATATTGGTGTGAGCTGTTGAGGCTCAGTTCATATCAGAGAATAACAGACTAGTCTGATGAGTTCAGTGGAAGTCACAAGTTTTCCTAGAACTGAAGCCTTTGGAACCCAGAGTAGCCAAGATGCATTTTTGACCCATTTGGATCACTTCCCATGATGTGAGTAAGGATGGGGAAGATTTGGTTTGGACTGCATTTTTATTTTTATTTTTTAAATAAGTTTTATTATTAATATTTTCTACAAGCTAAAAAAAATAACTAGAAACATCAATCATCAAAGACATCAGACCTATTGGGTCAGCCCCCCCCCCCCTTTTTATAACAATCCGTAGACATATTCAAATTGATGCATAGTCCCATTTCTCTAGCCAATAATAAAAACAGTTCCAAGTTTGATAGAAATATATGTCCTCTTTCTCCTTCGGAGACAAAGTCAGCCTGTTGGACTGCATTTTTAAGCAAACCCATCGAATATGTGCTTTCCTGAGTAAATCTAGGGATGGGGGCACACTTTGCAATGCCACTCTCAGTTCAAATGTTGCACAGCAGAATGGGCAAACTGGGAAAAGCTGCATGCAATAAAGTGCATGTTAGGCAAAGAAATGGGCAGATGTGCATGTATTAAGGAGTATTGCATACACAATTCATAGGGTAGGGGCAACACTGCATATGAAAATAAGTGCAAATGTCCCCGTGCATTAAAAGCAGCAGCCAGGATGTGGAAGTGGGGACAGCAAGGATTTATGAGACAGGGCCTGAGTCACTGGTAGGCATGTCAAGTGTCCGCCCAGGGCCTACTGCTCAACAGGGTCCTAGTGAAGTCTTGCCTCCCCTCATCACTACTGCAACCTTCTTGTCCATCTGCCTCTTGCTCTGGCCCAGACATGGATGGTGGTGGTGAGGAGCAGCAGCAGAAGACCCTGCCTGGGCTGTCCATCTGTTGAGCAAGCACATGGCAGTGCTGGTGCAACAGAGCAGTAACAACTCTTGGTGCCAGTGGTCAGGCATTCTGGGAGTTGTGGTCCAGACCCTTGGAGGACACACACCCTCAGCTTCTACCAGCTTCACCTGACCCCTGAGTTGCAACCCTAGTTGGATGGAGACAGCCTAGTCTCCGTGGTCCACATTCTGGTAAGCTCTCCTAGATTCCTACAAAGCATGGCAATTGGACTTCCTTTGAAGCTCAGTTGGAAACTACCTCCACTGGGTGGCCAGGTTGTAGATTAGAACTAGGAAATGAGAATATGTAAGTCTAGCTATGGATTGCCTGTACTGGCTGCCGATTTGTTTCAAATTGAAGGTGCTGGCTTTAACTTTTAAAGTCCTACATGTTCAGGACCACAATAACGCAAGGATTGCCTCTTCCTGTGTGAACCTATCTGGTTCCTGAAGGATTCCTTTCTCTGTGTGCTACCTCTGGGAGAAGATGGGGAGGGGAGCATATCAGGACTGGCCGTCCCATGTTTATGGAACCATTCTGTTTATGGAACCCTTTCTCCAAGTAAGTTTTCTGGGTGGTAACACTGTTATTTTACTAGTGTGAGGCAAAGACATAAGTATTTTCGCACTCATTTGGACATTATTTAGGGCTTAGTTGTTGTGGACTTTGTGATGTTCATTCCAGGCTGTGAAACTGGGGAGTTTTTGCATATTGTGCATGAAGACTTTTCATATTGTGTGGCATTTAGATTGTTTTCATGGTATTTTATTGGTGATATAATTCTGATTCTGACATATTTACTTTCTTTGCATCCGGCCTGTTATATTAAACACGTTTTTTTGTACTGTGTGTGGAAGCCACCACGAAGATGCTTTTTGTGGTGGAAAGCAGCAGATACATTTAATTAATTTGTTAGAGTAGATCCACATCTTTGGGATCTTGTCTATCCCCACTCTAAGTCATAACTTTACACTTTCACATGCATCTTTACACATGTCATGCTGTTTACAGGCAAAAGCATCACATAAAGATGTCATGTTAATTACTTTCTTTTCCTTGGAATGCTGGGACTTCTGCAACTGGGCAACCATAGAAACATAGAAACAGAGCAAGTCAGAAGGGGCCTCCCGGGCCATCTAGTCTGACCCCCAGCACCAGCCGGCTCCGCTCATGACATGCCCACCATATGCACATCCAGCCTATCCTTGAACACCTGCACTGATGGGGCCTCAACGACCTCTCGTAGAAGCCCATTCCACACCCTCGGGGTCCTGACTGTCAGGAAGTGCTTCCTGGCATCCAAATGGAACCTTGGCTCCCTGAGCTTTGCTCCGTTGGAGAGCGTCCTGCTTTCCTCTGCAGGGAAGAACAGGTCTCTACCCATCTCCATGTGACATCCCCTCACATACCTGTATGTCACCAACAGGTCCCCTCTGAGTCTCCTCTTCTCCAGGCTGAAGAGGGATGGTTTAACTTGGAGTCCTGCATTAAGCAGAAGGGTGGACCTGATGGCCCTTTGGCCCCCTCCAACTCTGCCATTCTATGATTCTATGAAAGTTGATCCCAAGCCTTGATTAAAACTTGCTGGAGCAGCTGAGAGAGTGACCACAGATACATCCACACTACATGACTACAGAGGGGTCATCCAAAATGTCCTCTCCTCCACCTTCCCATTCTGGAAGAAGCTACTGTTCAGAGAATTAATTACCTTGTACCTCTCTTGGGTGAAATCAGTGCAGAGTCTCTATGCCAAAAAACACACTGTTGGGACAAACAATATCCTGTACTTGGAGAGCTTGAGCATTTGGCTCCTCCGTGTCTGAGGCTGTCTGAGAGAAACAGATATGCAAATCTATTAGGTATTATTAATTCTTCAAATTACTGGCTCACTCACTCCTATCGAGTTTCAGCTTCCCAAGCAGTATCGTATGAACAAAAAGCACCATTCTGAGTAATTTACCTAATCCCTTATCCCTACTCTCCATATTCCAATTTAGAGGTTTTCCAGTTGCAATCTTGTCGCTAGTAATTAAACTTCCCCTCATTCGCAGCCCCTAAATCCCACTTCTCCTCAGTTTGTCCTTGCAGAAACCGAATAAGGATTCCTCCGCCCAAACATTTTCCTTTCTGCTTTTTTCCAAATGTTCATTAAATGTAATTACCATCTACTACTGTCCAAAGAAGAAAGCAAAATACAACCTAACAAAGCTAGTGTTGTTGTTGAAGCTTATGTTCTCCTGAATTGGAAGATGAACCAATTTGACTTAAATATCATGTGAGTATCTCTGCCATTCTCCTATCAGCTCAAATATGAACCAGTTGCCATTTTATTTTGTTTTTCACCCTTCTTCTAAATTCTTTTTCTGCTCCTGCCTCATAACTTCCACTGTTGCCACTTAGCATAGAGAAGCACACAGTTGGATTGGGTTTGATTATTTATTTATTACAGGCCTGCTGTCCATGAGTTGAAATTCTCTGGCAGTTCACAACAATTCCAGCCATAGCACACAGCATGATAAAATATAACATGAAACTTTTAAAAGTTCACACAATAGGATAAAATGCAAGTAAACCCCAGCAGCAATGTTAAGATGTTTTTAAAGGTGGAATAACAAAGTTAAAAATAACAGAAATCAAAATATGAAGTTGTCTGGGAGAATTGGAAACATAGAAACAGAGAGAATCAGAAGGGGCCTCCTGGGACATTTAGTCTGACCCCTGGCTCCATCTGACTCTGCTCATGACATGCCAGCCATGTGCATGTCCAGCCTATCCTTGAACACTCTCATGGATGGGGCTTCAACCACCTCCCATGGAAACCCATTCCATACTCTAGGGGTCCTAAGGGTATTCCATACCCTAGGAATTAGAAGATCTTCAGCTGGTATAGAAGAGACCATGATGTAGGCTCCAGGAAACTGGCTGGGGGAGATACTACTGGACCATGTTGCCTCAGTGAAGAAGGGCCTCTCCTTAGTAGTTACCTGCCTCACTTCAGTTGATGAGGACACCTGGAGAAGGGCCCGTGGGGTGTTACTTTCCTTCTCTGATTTATCGCGACTTGTCCTGGTTCAGCTATCATTACACATTATGGTGAATCAGCATCAGAGAAGGCATCAGGCTCACGGTGACTGGCCCCAGAATGCTAAACCATAGTTTAGTGTTACATGCAGATGTTACGATTCTCAAATGTGGTCCTGATTTTAGCGATGGCTAAAGGGGATGCATAACTTGAGACTTCCTGTAGTCAGAATGAGGATGCGTATATGCTGCAGCTCTAAACCTCTCCATTCTGTGCAAAGAACTCTGGGAACTGCACTACAGGGATGTGACCAATCAAGTTTTAATGGAATAGTTTTGAACCTTGGGAAAAGCACTACATTTGAAGTGGTCTATTGCGGTCTCCATTGGCATTCTCTTCTTTGGAAGCAGTGAAAGTTTTCCTCTCTAACTGCCCCCCCCCCCATGTGTGTGTGTGTGAATGCAATTGGAGGGGGAATGGGGGAGAGGTTTAGCCCTTTCCTTCTGGACCACCAATGCTCCTGACCTAAAAATTACTCATGAGCACTTATGTGAGAATTAAGAAAACTGCCATGCACAATTAGGAAAGTTTGTAGTCTCATCCTAAAGTGATACATTTGCAGTGCCAGTCTAAAATGGCACCTGAAAACAGTAGAAAATAAGAAGAAAGAAAATAATAACTGGTCCTCAGTCCATCCTCTGTTTTAGTCCACTTTGTGTTGGATAGCATGCTGAATAAGTTGTTCTGTCCATATTCCTCTTTTTTAGGAAGGTTGCAATACTGTATAGATTCCATTGGAAAAACATCCCAATCCCAGTGGCTATGTGGATAGGACAGGTTGATCAGGTCTTTATGGTCTTCTCCCCTCTTTTACCTGCATTTAACAGGTAAATTGTTTGATCACCTCAATGCAGCTCACCAGTCCTGGATGGCAGCAGGTTCTTCTTGATCAACTTCCTTTGTTGGCCTGTCTGCTTGCCAGGGACTGGAGAAATAGATACAACTTGATCAGGGTGGGCTTGTATCCCACCCTAGTATCCACTTGACTGGGTACTAACCATGGTTGACAGTGCTGTGTTGTATTTTATCGGTTTCCAAATGTTCAGGCTTGATGCAAAGGTAGGAATTGGTGGAGAAGGAGGCTGAAAAGAAGGAAACTTGTTATTCTTTGACTTCTGTGTGACAAAGCATCACCACATATTAAATTTATACTTCTATGTATTTGGTTTTGTAAACATTAAACGTGCATCAAATGCAGAGCTGGTAGTGCTCCTTTTCCTGCAAGTAATTTTCTTCTCATCCTTCCTTAGGCAACATTTACTTTTAGAGGCTAAAGGAATCCAACAGGCTGAGCTGAAGACCTTCTGTTAAGCAAAATACTTTCTTGAATGTGCTACTGAAGAGCCATTAAACTTTGAACAGGCAGTTTTGTGATAAAAGTCTACAAAGTTCTCCAGAGGCATGATGCTTTATTAGAACATTGTAAATGTCAGATCGAACATAAATAGATTATTGGGGGAAAACATTCATCTGAAAACAAGCACCTTTGGCAAAGGGTGTGTTTTCAGTTTTCCTTATTGGAGTACTTGAGGGATATGCAAACTTTTCAAAGGGTCACTGACTCACTCGCAAGACTTCACAGTGGAAACATCACAGATAAGACAAGTTACCCATATAGCTCTATAGCAAACAAACATGTGGAGTCATATTTGCTAAGCTGGAAAGGTGAGGGTCTGCGGCCGAATGGGTGACCATGTTTAGAATAATTTTAGAATCCTAAATTAAGATCAATGAATAACAATATCATAAAACAACATTAATTAAAGCACTCAATCAGGCAATATAAACAATCTATATAAAAACCAATTCCCAGTGTTCTCTGGCACTAGGCAAAAAGTCCACATCACTCAAGAATGAACAAGAAACAAAATCCAGGGTGGGGCTATGCAAATGAGGAGGAGGTGCTGACACATGGCAGTAGACCGAATTCTCAATGGTTGGGCTCATCGGGTTCAGCCCTCATCAGCTGGTGACACTGAGAGCATCCCTTCGCAGTCTCTCATAAAAATTCAAGTTTCAGAGGGTAGGACAAGCTGGAGGGGAAAGTGCGAGGGCTTGTGTCATTAACATCTCTGTCCTCTTCCGCTTAATTTCTCTACGCCCAATAGCTGAAGCTCTCCAGGAAGTTTAAAAGCTTGCATACAAACAGTGCAATATACCATAAAATCTTTTAAAAGGCAAACGTTTAAAAAAGAAAAATTAGGAACGGCTGAAACAATGTGTAGTAAAAAGTAGCCCTATAAAGGACCTGGGATGGACAATCCCCTCAAATCCTTGCATGTCCAAATGCATCGTTAAAATCTTCTGCATAAAGGGCCTTCTTCACCAGGCACTGAAAAATTGACACGCTGGCTTTGTTTTAATGTGATCCGTGCCACCAAAATCTTTTAAATGGGCAGGATTGAAGGGGGTTCTGAGTCCTGGGGGTGGGGGTGAAGTACTGTGCTTGATGTGGGGCTGATCTGGCAGACAACCTGTTTCTGGGAGGAGAACAAGGGACCAATAGAACTCCCCTTTCTGTGCCACTTCTGCACCGCTGCTGGTTTCATGGGAGCGAGGAGAGGCATTTTCTCCTCCAAGGCCATCCAGGATTGATTGCACATGATATTCCAAGATCATTTTAATGTGGGGAGATCTGAGGGGCTGAAGGTGAACCTCAAGCAGAACTCTCTTTTCTCCAGCTACAATGGGCAAGCCCACCCCTATTGCCTGCATCTCCCCCACAAGCCAAATTTGCTGCCTGTGAGTGTGGCATTTTGGCTCAGCCTTGATTTGGGGCTGAGTGGGGGCAAATCCTGCCCTCCAACCTTGGCGTGGGGCAGCCGGGCCATTGAGTGAACCGTGTGTACTGCCCTTTTAGAAATAGTATTCATTACTATTATTAATATTAATAGGAATAAATATTTGTTATATTTTATTTCTTGCAATACATGCCTTGACTGAATGAACTAGATTCTATACACAGTTTCCCTCAAGAATGATAGCTCTAACTGCATAAGCTGTTAGAGGAACAAAAAAATTTAGGTTGTTTTGCTGTTTTCTCATTTTTCTGGTGGATTCTGTTGCTCAGATACACTGCAAATACTATACTCTGTTTTTCTTTCAGATTTTTTCCTCTGGAAATCCATGGGGCCCTTTCAAAGTCAGCAATTTTAACTCTGCTGGTTGTGTAGAACCAATTTAATCCAAAACACAAAGCAGCCATTTCATTCTTATTTTACCTATTTCATCTATGCATGTAAACACATGCAAATGGAGAAGTGTTGTAATAACAGTTGAGTTCAAGTATCTCCACATTGACTGGGTGTTCCAGTCACAAGAAGGAGGTTCTATTTCTTGATGCCCTAAACAACTGTTTCTTGATGCCCCTAAATGACTGGACAATATCTGGACAGAGAACTGATCAGTTGTGAGGGTTCTCTGGATTTAATCCTAGGTGGTGTTGCCCAGAAGCTACTAGAAGACATAAATATTGAACCAGTTGGAAACAACGACCATAGTGCTATCAGGCTAACTATATATTTAAGTGGAAAACTGTTGAGGATATGTAACTCAGACACATTTGACAGCAAAAGAGGAAACATCTCTAAAAAGGAGAGACTTGTTAAAACAAGATACTGGAAGGTGTAGTAAAGAGAGTTAAATCCCCTCAAAATGCTTTAAGGTTGCTCCACACCACAGTAATAGCTGGAATATATACCATAGATTAGGAATGGTGGCACCAAGTTCAGGAGGTTACTAACATGGTCCTGGAGCAAGCTATTAGAGAGAAAGCAGCTTCCTTCAGTGAGGAAGACAAAAGGAGCATGGACAGGAGACATCAGCAGACAATAAGAGATACAAAGGAGCATCTTGAGAAGTAAGTTGCTGAAAATATCAAGGTGAACAATAAAGAATGCTTGAAATACATCAAAAGAAGGAAGCCATATAGAGGGGCAGTTGGACCATTGGATGACAATACAATGCAAGGAGTACTAAAGAAGGATAACGAGATTGCAGAGAAGCTGAATGCATTCTTCTCATCTACCTTTACTGCAATTGGCAATTCCTGTGCCTGAACTGATGTTTTCATAGAAAAGGAATTACTTTTTCATACAGCACAGAGGCAAACCTTGGAATTTACTTCCTCAAAATGTAGTGATAGTCACCAGTTTGGGTGGTTTTTAAGTTGGATGGTTGGACAAATTCATGGGGAAGATGACTATCAAGGAATACTAGTCCTGATGGTTATATTTACCTCCAGTCTCAGTGGCAGCATGCCTGTGTCCATCAGGAGCTGGGGAACATGGTCAGGGGAACATGGTTGCGTTCATGACCTGCTTGTAGGCTTCCTGTTGGCAGCTGGTTGGCCACTGTGTGAACACAATGCTGGACTAGAAGGACCTTTGGTCTCATTGTACATAGCCATTCTTATGTTCTTATGTACAGCCAAGTTCCTTAGAGAGCCACAGAGAGTTCTGCTTATTATTCCAGATTGTAGTTTCATTCTGGATTTATTTCATGCCTTTATTTGCTTCTGGACCCCTTTCAAGGAAAATAATCTATGCTGCCTGGTTTGTGTTAGTTTTGATACACTTCTCAAATGGTTGCACAGTTACTGTAGGGACCTGAGCAGCTAGAAAAAGGAGCAGAGGGAAGTGGGTTAGTATCTAAGCTCTCCCTTCCATAATCTACAGCAATCAGGCCCTCTGGTATTCCTGGGATTCCCACCCTGCTCCCTAAGACCCATTTCCCTTACCTGGGTTTATTTGATTGTCTCCTGACTTTTATGTAGTTTTTAATCAACTTTGAAGACTGAGACATCTAGAGCTCTTCTGCTTTCATCCCTGCATCCACTGGGATGATGGTCCCAAGAGCTTCTCTGAAATGGAATTTGTTCTTCACTGGTGCAAATAGTTCACGACTCCAACCTGATAGCAATTGAGGGCTCCAGTATCTCAGCATCCAGTTCTATGATAGAGCCCTGATAGATACTATAATATTTCAGAAAACTTTCTTCACTGTATAGAAGAAACAGAGCAATTGGGAGTCATTGGAATAGTGAAAGTGACTGGGCACAGGCAACCTGGTGGTTTTTTTGCCATTGTTGGTCTTCCATGTTGTTTCAACCCTGTCATGTTATTTCAGCATGATAAGTTTGGTCTTTGGAAACTATGATATGAAACAACAGTTCATTCTGTGGCTTCCCTGTACTACCCTGGCTTGTCATATTCTCCACAAGATCATGGTTTTCATGGTATGCAACTACCACAGAGGTCTCTGGAAAAAGTGGCAACTGCAGAAAGGAAGTGGCAGATGGCACAGACATACAGTGATGTATCATGGGATTGAATTTTAGGCACGTTGGCAGATTATCACACAAAATGGTACAAGAATTGGAAAGTCAATCTATCCTTCTTTAATGATTTCAGGAACCCTGCTGGGTTAAGACCAAAGGTAAAGCTACATCATGTTGGTTTCAGGTCAACAAGACAGAAAGTAGAAGCTAAGTGTTGGGAATGAAAGGGACTGTTATTCTAGGTATGCTTTCCAAGGTCAAGTAGATTTGGACTTCTTGGATGAGGAGGAGCTTTGGGATCCAGAATCATCAGACACTGAAATAGAAGAAGCAGAGGAAGTTATCTTAAGGGCATCCTCCCCAGGTGTTCAGGAGGACATCGAGAGTGGTCAAGATTTATAGCTGCAGGGAAGAGGTATGGGAGAAGAACTCCTGCAGGCAGCTGAGCCTGGAACGCATCCCATGATGTGCCATTGGGAGAGGTGGGCCAACCGACTAGAGGGGCAATGGACAAAGAGTTCTGACCATCTACAAAAGGGCCCTCCAAGAGGGAGGTGGCTCAGGGTACTCAAAAGGAGGATGCTTGGAAGTAGTTTCTAGATTGGGTTCAAAGAGCCCCTCTGGGCACGCTCAGGAACTCACTCTTCGTTGGTTGTACTTACTAGAAGTAAAATGGAGACTTAAGAACTTTTGCCAAAAACAGTTTGTTGTTTTGGAAATGCAGAGGGGGAACCCAGCTTGCAACATAAAGGTTGATACCTTCACAATATCAGTGAAGATATTGTGTAATTGTTCAAGGATTAGGTGGTTCTGCTGTTGAAATATTACCTTGTTTGCTCCAACAGAACAACCATCAAACCTGACAGTCTTTGAAATGAGGGAAAACTTTAGGATTTATAAACTAGACAGATTGACCCTGAAAGGCCTGGGCTTGGAAGATAGCACAACCCGCAGTGCTTCTCTTGCAATCTGGGAATTCCATCCACAGTAATAACCTTCTGTAACTGTCACACAGGGTTTGTGCAGGTGTATTTCCACTCTTACACTAACAGTCACTGCTAGAGGAGAAAGCCAAAAAATCCCATAGAAATCTTTCATGTGTTGGGAAGGTGCTGCTGCTGAATTGAATTCACCCATTTGCTTGTTTCAAAATGTTCTTACAAGATTATGCAATAAAGCGTTAAAATAAGTATCAGTTGCCCCTGTACATACCTCTCTTTCTTTATTTATATTTATTATTTTCATATCCTGCTTTTTTTCTTTCAAGAAAAGTGGCTTACAAAATTCTCTCTCTCCTTTCAATCTTATCCCCACAACAATGACCCTGTGAAGTAGGTTCGTCTAAGAGTCTGTCCTTGCTCACAAGACACATGGAATTATTGCCTAAAATGTGTTTGATGAGGGTTTCTACATTCTGGAATGTTTCATGTTGCAATCTAAAAAGGCCAACTGAAAACTAGACCCCCAATTTTTTTTGTCTCCCTCCCCCTCCCTCCCTTTCCCTCTCTTTATAGAAAGGTCATTTCTAGAACTTGGCAGGGACTACAATTAACACAAAGAACAGGAGGGGAGAACAGAAATATGAAAAATGAAGTGTTCAGATAGGGAAATGGTTAGAGTAAATGAAAAGCTGCAGAGCTATAAAGATACACGTGGGAAGCTCACCATGTTATTTAGGCTTGCATTATACATTACAGGGAGAAGGGTTTTCAAAAAGGTCATGAAGCATAATTAAGCTGATAGTTTAAAAGTCATAGAGTTGGAAGATACATAGCAGATCCGTTAAAAATCGATGCTAATTCAATCTGTTGGTTTGTGGAGCAGTATCAGAATGTAACCTGCCTTATTTTAATTTTCTACAAAGGCATCTCAGGCAAAATGGTGTCAAACTGTACTGATTAAGGCAAAGTTATCAACTTCATTAAAGCACTTGCTAAATAATTTCACCAAGTGAATTTGTTCCAATAGTGCAAATCTACATACACAGGGGGTAGAAAAAGAATGATCCACTTTCCTTCCTGAACCCTGATGGTATACTCTTCCCAGATGGTATAAATAAAGAGATGAATTGTAGCACTCCAGTGCTTAAAAGACTAAGCAAACTCATTTACAGAAACTAAGCATAAATTGTGATGTAGCATGCAAGAGAGAGAGAGAGAGAGAGAGAGAGAGAGAGAGAGAGAGAGAGAGAAGGAAAAAAGAAAAAAAGTTGCCTAAATCTGATGCGTTGGGATAGTCCAACCTAAAAAGGGGTCACAAACTTAAATCTTAGAAGCCAGCAGTGTGAAAGTTCCATTAATTGAGACGGAGGGAGAGGGGGAGAGAGGGAAGGTTCCAACTGCAGTACACAAAATTGCTGCTGGGCATGAAAATTGATCTTGAAGGAAAAGAAACAACGGAACTTGGAAATGCAATAAAAAATAAGATGCGATCATAAAGCACAACATAAAAAACATATGTTTAATGCATATTTTATTTTATATTTTCCACTTAGTGTTGTGATTATGCCACAGCTAACAGCGAGTCATTTACACAAATCAGAGGCAGAGACAGGCTGAAATACTGTTTCAATTACCCTGCTCACAGCAGCTACAAGAGTAGCCCAGCTATAAATAAGGATCAGATTCTCCGTAGCTTTGCAGATTAAGATGAAAGATATGGAGAATGTGTGCATTATGCTTGGCTCCCATTCTGCCACCCCAAGCTCCTGTCGACACTCATCGCTTGGCTCAGCCTGCAGGCATTTCACCCAAGGCCGAGTTAGGACCCTGGTCGCCTTGTGTAGTCATGGTGGGACTCTGGAGAAGAGTTTGACTCTCCTTTCTCCACTCAGAAGCTGCTTTCCACAAGCCTTCTGATGCCTCTTGACTTTTAGACTGGAGTTGGACTGGACAGGTATTTAGACAACTCTTTAAGCATCCATCCTGACAAAGGACAATGCTTAAAGTATCTAGAATTTGTCCTTCAAGTTCCTCTCATCCTGAACTGGGAGTGTTTTAAAGCATTCCAATTTCATAAGAATAGCTATCTCAATGTCTCCAAGTATTCCAAGAGCTCTCTTTTAGTTTTGAATCTCTGGGTCAGTTAAGGGCAGATAGCTACTCTCCCCCAAACAGAGGAAGGCTTTACCCCATCACAGTGCCATATTCCCCTCTGCATCTTGCAAAGTTCCTAAAAAAGAAAACCATACCGCATTTAATGTCCAGCCTTTTAGGAATGCTTATGGCTTCACATCTCAGGCTCAGCTATTATCTGATAGTAGGCAAGCTAGAAATGAGTGATGATGAAGGCCTGAGGAAAGAAAGAAACCCTGAATAAACCAGATGTTCACATAATTTGAAACATGGGTGGGGGATCTCTCTCTGTCTGCAATTGAAGCATCTCTTGTAAACTTGACATTTGCACAGTGTGCAGTACTTGGAAGTGTGACTCCTGTGAGATATGAGTGAGCAAGATCCTTTTTCATTCCAGGGCTTTGAAATGGGAGAAAAATATGTATTTCTCACATCAGAGACTGTTGCTAAGTGATAACCATCCACAGCTCTCCTTAAGCCAGAGAAGAAGAAAAAGTCTTCTTTTTTGAGGTAGGCTGAAGCAGTTGTAGAACCATACAATAGTAGAGTTGGAAGGGACACCAGGAAGGCCATTGGGTTCAAGCCCCTGCTCAATGCAGGGCTCCAAGTTAAACCATCCCTCTCAGATGGCTATCCAGCTCCATCCTGAATCTCTCTATTGTAGGAGAGCGCGTGACTTCAAAGGACATAGGCTCCATGGCTGCATTGCTCTATTAGTCAGGAAGTTCTCCCTGATTTTGGCCAGAACCTGGCTTCCTGTAACTTGAGCCCATTATTCTGTGTCCTGCACTCTGAAATGATTGAGAAGAGACTCCGGCCTTCCTCTGTGTGAAAGTTTTCTAAGTTGTTGAAGAGTGCTATTGTATCTCTCCTCTGCTTCCTCAATGCTAAACATGCCAAATTCTTTCAATCTGTCCTCACAGGGATTTGCCCCCTGGATCATCCTTTTTGTCCTCTTCTGAACCCTTTCCAGCTTGTTTGCATCTTTCTGAAAATGTGCAGACCAGAACTGGATACAGGACTATCATGCTAAGTAGTGTTGAAGGCAGAAGAAGAGGAAGACCAAATAGGAGATGGGTTGACTCCATAAATGAAGCCATCACCCTGAGTTTACAGGGGCTGAGCAGGGCTCTCAAAAACAGGATATGTTGGATGGCATTCATGGATAAGATCACCACAAGACTACTTGACTGCATGTAACAACGACATTCAAAGGATGCTAATCAAACCAGTTCTGCACATCAATTTGAGAAGGTGATGGTTTGCTAAGATACAACTACCAAACTATCCCAGCATAACTTAGATGGGTGTAAATGAAGTTCTCAGAAGAATTATGTGCACCCCTAGGTTGTCATCACATTTCATTCAAAGTTCGGGCATGAAGAGCGTCAAAGGCTTTACTGAAACTCTGTAGGCTCCTCTCAAAATTCCTCCATAAGACCCTCTGTCCCTTTTTGCATTTCACCCATAGTTGATATGGTAGTCATTGCATGGCTACTTTGCACCATGACCAACAATGCCCAGCTTCCACCCCTTCCAAATTTCCTTCCCAACTTCTGGTAGAATTGACCCACATCTTGGCAGCATGAGAGAGAGGTTCTGCTCCCATGCCACATCCCTGGCTGTCTCTGGGAGGGAGATGGGGAACACCAAGGCATGGCAGGGAGTGGACCAGTGCAAAGGGGATGCCTATCAAATGTTGATTTCATCTGCAGATAACCTGGCCATCAGAAAAGAGAAAGTTCATATTTTCTCAGGAGCTAGATAGGCATAAACCTCATAGTAGTCACACATTTCACTTCACGTCTAACTTTTCCTTTTGAGATGTTCCACACATCTCTACACAGAAGTTTTATTTTGTACGGTTATAGATTGGACAGAGGGACCCTTAGGGTGAAAAAGGGAGCAATTGCCATGGGCATTATACTTAGAAAAGACCACACAATATGCTCTAAAATATACAAAAAACGTAATATCGACACAAGGCGCCAATTGGCCGTTCTATGCCCCGGTCTCTTGCTTTTAATATCTGACATGACCTGAATATCTTGTAGATTCTTCTCTATGCCTAAGTAATAGCTCCCATGATTAAGAAAATGTGTGTGCGTGTAATCAGAATTCTAAAAGTCCCCTACCTCTCACAATAGGGTTCCATACTAGATTGGACCCTCAGACCCTACTCTAGAGTATACATGGAAATGAAAACAAGATATAGCTATTTATACAATAAATAAGTCCATTTATTTATTTATTTATTTATTTATTTGAAGCTTTTCCATACTGCCCAGAAGTCTCAGGATGGTCTTACAATAAGAAAAAGGAAAGAACAACATCATCTTCTATAAAACCCCAATTAAAATAACAATTTAAATCTTAAAATACTGGGAAAATAAAAATGATTTGGCCTGGTACTGAGAAGAATAAAGTGTCGGCGCCAGGTGAACCTCTCTGTGGAGCATATTCCATGACAAGGGGTGCCACCACAGAGAAGGCCCTTCTCCAGCTAGCCCCTCTCCTAAAGTCCTTCAAAGAGAGCTCCAGAAGAAGGACCTCTGCCCCTGATCTTAAGCACACATAATCCCTATTTACAGACTTAACACAATTCTGGTTTGACCCTGATTCTCACCTGGGAAGCATCTTCTCCCTTTCTAATTATATGCAAGGTAGTCAAAAGGCTAGCTGAAATTGGTGGATGTAGCTGCAGCCAGCCAGTGCTAAATGCCAGAAATGTAGAGGCACCTGAGTTTTAGTAGTCTTGCCTGTCTGATCCTTGGCTATGAGCTCTTGGAGAACCGGCTGCTGTAGCCGTCCGCATTCTGTAAATCTTTTCCCTCCTGGCAATGAGATGGCAACATTCCTCAGTGGCAATGTTTCTACTGTGAACTTTCCTGCATGCAGTAGGAGCTTTTAAAGTCTTAGTGTCAGATTAAAGACAGATCAGTGGCTTTGCATCAGGGGTTCTCTAGCTTTGTCCTGCCACCTGGATAACCTCTCTTGTGCATTCTGGCCCCCCTGAGAACTCATTGAGGTAGTCCGGAGAGAGTTGAAAGGCACAGAACTGACAGTGAGGCCATTCTGTGGTGGGTTGCAGGATGCTTGGGCAAGGGGGCCGATAAAGAGGAGAGATGCTTGGAGGACAAAGCATCTTTCAAGCTGCAGCCTGATCAGGATGTTTAAACAGGGCAGTGATTCTAAGCATCCTTGTCTGAACATTAAATCCATTCAGATCAAGGTGACTTACCTCAGAGAATGTAGGGTGGATGCATCCCCTGAAAGATGCCATTGCATTTCTTATAGGGGTGAAGTCTTCACACAGCACCCGAAATGTCTTTTGATTCTTCTGAGCATCCTCTGGTAAAGCATTTTATTTTTTCTGGTGCAGACACTAGGAGAGCCAGGTGTTCTCTCCTACAGAGGGCAGTCCTCTTCTGTTTTGAAATGTCCTCCATTTGAAAGGCCACCCTGTCTAAGTTCAGTTTGGAGATAATGAACCATCAGGAGAGAGAACTTTGAAAGGGCCCATCTGTAGTCTAGAACCCCAAGTGGCCTGAAGCATCTGGAGAGCAGACTGAACTATTTGTCACGTGGTCACAGTCTTTGCATCTATGGTGAATTATATTTCCATGTAAAATATTTTTAAATTGGCACTTATGCATATAAATATAAGGACATGAGGATTTTGTGCAAGCCTGTATCCTCTTTTGTCCTCCTGTTTTGGTGATGTGGATCCTCTTTCTTCACGGTGCTTAAACAGCTACCAAAATTATCACTTCTCCCTGGCTTCCTCCCTCTCTCTGCACAGCCCCTGCTTTGCTCAAAATACATCTCCTTTCCCTACTACCCTCTGCAAATTTTAGATAGATGGATGAATCTGTCACTTCTGGTTTCTATCAGTTTCTCATGTTTTCCAGCCTTAAATTCGGTTAATTCCAAACTCTGAGCATTCTCCAGTCTTAAATTCAGTTCATCTTGAACTTTGAGAATGTGTGTATGTGTATATGTGTGCACGTGTGCATGTGCACAATGCTCCTAATGCGTGCATCTTTGTACACAACATTACATAACATGGAGAATAATAGATTGCATTTAAAACATTATTTGCACTGACATATGAATTCTATGCATGCATTTCTGTAAGATAGGTACATTCGCATATTGTTTGCTTAGTGAACTCAGCTGCAAAAATTTGGAGAAGTACAAATTCCAGAAAGGGCTAAATATTGGTTCACACATTGCTTTGAAACTGTGGAATTAGCTAAGTTGGCATGAATCTGTCCCTGATCCTGGCTGCCTAATAGTGGCCACAAGTCCCCACATTTCCTCTTGATACATGTGTGTATGTATGCAGTCTCGTGAAGTGATTAACAGAATCACAGAGCAGTTGAGCTGGAAGGGGCTTGGAAGGCCGTCGGGTGCAACCCCCTGCTAATGCAGGACACCAAGTTACCCCATCCCTCGCTGAACTGGGGCTCAGGAGATTGGCATGAGGATGGGGTGGTCGCTGACACTCGGCCTAACAACATCACAGGGCTGTTATTGTGAGCATAAAATGGAGAGCAAGAGAACCTTCTTGCGTTCCTTGCCAGAGAAGGAAGAGTACAAGTAAGATAAAAATGACCCTTCCTTGGTTTGAGACAGCACTAGATTTCGATGTGCACCTTGGTCACCCCTGCAGATGACCCTCAGCAAGTCCCTGCCTTGCCAATGGCCCCTTCCAGGTTTGCCACATTCAAAGAGGGCTGCATTTTGCTCCAACCCTTGGGCATGCAGTGGCAAGGTTTTCCTTCATGGTGCTCTCCAGCCGTTGTGCCATGCAGCTTTTATGATGGGAGGGGCACTTACAATGACAAGCAAGTACTGAGGTAGGGCCAGGCTTGCTGCTTCTCTCGACTGTGGCTACCAAAATGTTTCCTCTTTGCATTGTCTGCCTAGGGAACTGATCCTGTTCGACTGCCCGCATCTCCAGCGTATGTCATGGAGATAAAGCTACTCTTTTACATAATACAGGAAATTACTCTTCTTTTGTCTCACCACTTTTCTGCTTTCTTTTTTTCTTTTGCCTTTCAGTTCTTTAAGAGCTGCTTTTAAAGTGACATCTGGGAGGTTTTTAACGGACACCTTTTATCTTCCCTCAGGGATGATAGCCAGGAAACTAGCAGTCCTTTGTGTATATCCTTTGGTAACTTCATTTGAGAAGTATTAATGTACCACTCAGTGTGTTTTGCCACTGCTTCCATTCCCTTGAGCAACCTTGGCAGCACAATCCCCTGTTGGCTTTCATGCCAAGGCATCTGTCATTAGTGATGTGATTTCTGCAGTTCTTTGATATTACAAGGGGCCTCCCCACTACAAACATCCGAATCAAAGCATTTGCAACGTCTGGGTGACATGACTGAAATGGCAGCTTATTTCAGGTGTTGCAATCCTAGACTGTATTCTCTGGATCTGCTGTTAAGTACCTTGATGTGTTGCCTGATGGGCTGGGTTAAACTCAGAAGGACCTAGGCTGGTCAGCATCTGGAGGGGAACCACCAAGAGATCAAGGGCTGGTTGTTCAGCTCAGCAGAATCCACTTGAGGGTTGCACTGTCTGCAGTGCGTCCAGCAGGGAATACCCGCAAAGGTGAACTATGGCTGTGAGGGCAGGAATCCATGTGTTCCCAAAGTCCTGGCCTCCGAAAGGGTCATTGAGGGTCCCAGTGAGCTTGAGGAACCTTCGCAGATGACTGGCATGAATCTGAGAAGCAGTTCCCTGTACTGATTTCCAGCACATCAGAGAGGCAGATGGGCTGAATGAGCATGGAAAGAGGAAGGAGCATCTTATCATTATGTTGCCCAGGGCTTCCAAGTTTAATTAATTAATTAATTAATTCATTCATTCATTCATTTCATTGACTTTCTGGCTAATTGTACCATCTCCATACTAGATAGACAGACAGACAGACAGACAGACAGACAGACAGACAGACAGACAGACTCAGACTGCACATTTCTTCTATCATGGAATTCAAGGTGGTTGCATGTGGTTGCCAGGTGTCTCTCCTCCAAGTACTGAACAGACTGAGTCTTGCTCAGCGTCAGCATGGTGGCTGCCTCATTTCTTTAGGGGAATATGTATATAGGGAAGTGTGTGTGTGTGTATATGTAAAAGAACCCTTAGATCTACATTCAATTTCATGAGAAGGACTCAATAGCATCCTTTCTTGCTATCATGGATGAAAAAACACACTTGCTGGCTCACTCAGCATTTTTCATTCCCCTTTATTCCAACTAGCTTTATTTAAATGCTCCAAAGTGTTCAGTTTCTCTGTGAGCACTCTTAAGTTGTTGCATTAGAGTGACTAAGGGCAGAATCCTATGTAGGCTTAGGCAGAAAAACGTCCTACAACTCATAGCATGGAGAACACTCCAGTCCTGTGCATTCTTACTCTAAACTAATTTTTAGTTAGGTTTAAGCGTTCTCCTTAATCTCTGTGTGTGGACCCGAAGGCAACATTTTAAATCCCTGTTTGAAATTGTTTGTACCAGGCACTCAAAGGACTGTGCACCTGCTTGCAACCTTCCTTGTCTTTCCCCATTTCTCTTTCATCTTCACCCTCCCATTGACAATATTGGGATAAGAGATACAGAGCTGTTTTACAGAATTGCTTTAAAGATTATAACAGGGAGACTGTATATGTGCCAGATAAATGCTAAGTATAATTAGTATTCAACCATGTTAACAATTAGGAAAGATAAAATAAGCTTCAGAGTAAGAGATACATGTACGGTGTCTGCTGACAAGTGGTCAGAAAAGAGTACAAAAGAGGATACCGAGTTCAATAAAATCTGCATATACTAATTCATGTGCCTAGTCGCTAATTATAATTTACATTTGGCTAAAGAAAGCCCTTTGAGAACTGCACACTAGATGTGGAATGTAATGCGCATTTTGACCCAGAAGCTTCGGTGATGGCTTGGCTTCTAGAATCCTTATGATCATGGAACTTCTAGCTTCACCTTATACTCAAGAACACATCTGCCCAGTGGATTGTTGGAGCTTTCTGCAATCATCCCTTAGAAAGCCGGGATCAGGTCAAACAGACCTCCCTTAAAGAATCTGCTAAGTTAGAAATATCAGCCTTCTGATATTGGAAAATTATGATTGTGCCATTACTCACTCAATACATTTTCTTTCCATGATGCTGTCCTGAATGGTCAATGTAACATTGCTTTTAAAGTTCTGTTCTTTTTCCACCCAGATGATGATCATCAAAAGAACAAGAAGGGCTAGGGACAAAAATTTTGTCAGCTGTTATACATCACCCGGAGAATTTCAGCATTTGGGCAGTATAAAAGAAAATTATTAATAATAATACAGAAAAAAGAAAACTAGGGCAACCAATGTTCCCTTCCACTTTCCCCTCAAAATAATGCTCCTCACATAAAACTGTTGCTTTAAATCTCTTCCCATATTTTAAATCATTGTACTGCAGCTAGGTTTAATTTTTCTTTTATGCTGTCATTTTAAACTTTATACGGTATTTTATCATATTTTATGGTTTTAATGGCCGTGAACTGCTGAGACAGGTTCAGGTTTTGCGTGCTATAGGAAAGTAATCAATCAACCAGTTAATCAATCAAATAAAAAATAAAATCCCTTGTACCCCAAGACTGTGTGTGTGTGTGTGTGCATGCACACACATGCATGTGTGTACACACGCATACACACAACACGCACACTACTGGATGTGAAAAACATGCCAACCTTATTTCTCTGTCTGTTAGAGAAAAGTACATAGTACACTTGGGACTTCCAGATACTTCCAGATCTCTCTGCTCCCCAAGTTTTAAAGTCTTAGCTTGTGAGAAATGTTAGCCACTCAGGTGCCATCAGAAATACCAGAGAGGGTTTCTTTGCTTTGTTTCATTGCCTGTCAGCTTGCAAACCTTACAAAGCATTTTGTATGTTCCTGAGAAGCCTTCAGCGCCGAATGCTCTCAATAAGTCTCCATCCCTCCTCCTCCCAAAGAAACCCGTGCAATGAAATTTACATAATATGCAGATGAGACATGCTGGTTATGCAAATTAGAGATCCTAAGTTAGCATACCTCATTTGTATCATTTTCAGCCTTTGTTTCATCTCTCCTCCTGCGAGGTAGAGTGGAAGTTTTCGTGGCCCAGTTGTTCTCATTGTTGAAGCGTGAGCCGATTGAATAGCAAAGGGAAATCCCTGCTAGCTTTTTCAGGACCTTTTCCTGCACTGCCCCCTGTAGTGTAATGTCAGATTTTTATAGGTGAGGCAAAGAGCTTTGTGGGGGGGATAATTATTTTCTTCACATTTTAGGAAGGAGGAGGAGGAAACAGATCAATATCACACGAGGAACATGCACGTACTTCGCAGGAGAAGCAAAAAGTACCTGCTCCCAGGGAGTAAGCAGTCTGAAATCTGCACGTGCCCTTGGTCGGAGAATATTCTGTTGCTTATGCTGCAAAGCAAGGGTGCAGAACTTCTTTCAGCCTGAGGGCTGAATTCCATTTTGAAGTCCTTGGAGGCCTCCTCCTACTGGTGGTCACGGTCAAAGGCAAAAGGGGCAGGTTGATATTAAACAGATCAATGCAGAGGGAAGCCTTGAAAGGCAGCAATGAGGCCGTAGGAAAAGCTTTTCAAAAACTTGGGGGTGGGAGCAGGAAATTGCACAAATGCGAGGAAAGCACCTGAGGATTGGTAGTTGTGGAAAGGAGGAAAGGCTGGCTGGTAAATCATGAAAGATCAAATTGGACCCTTAGGATTCCTGATTAGGCCCACAGGTTGGGTTTTTATCCTCCTGTAAAGCACCTGGTTTACAATGAGCATAATGTGATAGCGCCGTGACAGGGAGTTCTTCAAAATCTGGAAAGAGTGCTGTAATTTGCAACAGTCTTCTGAATCTCTTCTAGCCATCAGTGGCAAGTTCTCTAAGCATTGTCCAAGCATTTCTGCCCTTGTCTAGTGGATAGTCTTAACTTATATATTTCTCACATTGCTGCACCACTTCCTACACATTGTAGTAATAAATTGACACTATTAAAAAGTTAATCAGAGGTAAAACCATATACTCTACTGTGTGCCAAAGCTGGCTGGATCCAGTGAAGGATTATGTAAAAAGCCCTGAGAAAATGTTTAAACCTCAGAACTGTGGGTCCTTCTGTAATGCCAGTGTTCCAGAGGGCAGTGGCTGCGACACTAAATGTTCTATTCCAGGGGTCCCAAACCTTTTGGACCCATGGGGACATCTGAGAATTTGAGACACTGCTGTGAGTCTAATCTATAGATCACATGCATGACTCTTAGTCTACTCACGGTGTCTATGGATCTTAGGCTGCATCTTATTCACCAAAAATGTTTGGTTTGTGTGCATCAGACACTGGCATGTCTCCTTTGTGGGGGAGTATCTAATCTGGCTGATCACTAGAGGTACAATACAGCAAATGCTTCCTTCAAACCCACATTTTGTCCATTGCTAGCAGTTGTCTCTTTCTTGCAGGGAGAGTGTTACACAGATAAACTTGGTCCTGGAACAGTCTTGACTAATCGCTGGTACGTGGTCACTTAAATGATCTGCCTGTTTCATGGAAACCAACAAATGGTCAGTCTAAAAGGATTCTCTGTACCCTTATGACAGCGGAGAGACATCTTTGGAAGTTGGGTGAATGGATGTTTATCTATGGATAAAAATTGCATCATTGGAAGGATGGCCACTCGGTTCTTATAATGTGTGGCTTGAAGACTATGCAACACTTGCAATATTTGAAGGAATGGCTTATAGTTGCCTCCTTCAAATGGATACTAATTTGGATATTGGACCACTTTTGCTGAAGCCTATGTGAATTACTAGAAGATTGGATGTATTTCATTCAGTTCCATGAATGAGAATAATACTAAAGGTGGGGCTGCGGGCACCATCTTGGTGCCATGGTTCCTATGCATCGGGGTTCCCAATTCTACTGCAAATGCCCCTGAGGTGAAATGTAAGGGCACGTAGCATTCAAAAGTGCTCTCTCTGAATAATGCCCTAAGTGTAGGAACACAAGTGTGATGTTAAGATGACTCCGTTTTAAGTTGAATAGGGCTTTCTGTGTTAACTACAGCTTCAGTTTCTTACTGGCAGCCAGCACTGCCCTTTTAGCAGGGGTCTACTTGCTGTCAGAAAGAAGCCCTTCAAAGCAAACTTGTCGCTGCGTTCTGTAGCAGCTGCAGCTTCAGGACCAAACCCCAAGGTAGCTCTGCATAGGATGCATGGCAATGATCTAATCTTGAGGTTATCAATGGCTGAAGCACCATGGCTTCCTACAATTCCTACAATCCCTGGAGGAACAGGAGACCAAGGGCATTGTGGGATATTCGAATGCTGGATAAACCCAGCCAACCAGCATGGTACAGAGTGCTGGAATGGGGAAATTTAGAGGAGGCTCCAAAGTAGGCACCCATGCTTTGAAAGCTGTCCAACAATACTGCATCCTGACAGCCATACAACACTCATAGAGGTCGCATATATCACATCTACGTGTCCATGTCAAGCAATGAATGGTACCTGAAAACTACAGTAAATGCCCCCAAAATCTTGCACATGTGCAGTGGGCTTTTTATATTCTTTCAATTCTGGGCTTTGCTGCTCAGAGTAGAACATAGAAGAATCAGGGATTTCTGGGCAGGAATGTTGCCAAGTGGGGAAAGGAGCCCTGGGAATGGTTATGGAGGGCAATCTTCTGCTGTTGAGTTCTCGGAAGTCTGCTAGGAATTCTCTGTTGAGGCAGCATGGTTCCATCAAAAAACTCCATCTGCTTCTGCCTCCAAGCTTTGCTGATGAGAAGAAGAACAGCAGCCTTAAAAATGCAACAGAATGATAGAAGAAATCCAACAGCCAAGCTGTTTTTCCTCTGAGAACAAACACATACACATTCTTCTGAAACAAGGAGTTTTTGTTATTGTTGTTGCTTTGAAGAAATACTCAAATGATGCTCTGCAGAAACAAAAGCAGTTCCTTCTACCATACCTTCTTGGTCGTAAAAATGATGGTAATGGCTTTTTAAAAGTTCATATTTGTCTTGGCTGTTCAGGTTCAGGCCAGTAGTTTGTAGCTGGTTTGTAGCATATGGTGAATGCTTTTCAGTCAATTCAATGCTTGGTGTCTTATTGAAGCATTCTATCAGGGCACAGTTGGTTCCTGGGACCGTTTAGGGTTCCATCTGCTCCTTCAGATGCCAACTATAAGGCTGAAGTTAAAGCTCAGTGGATGGTTTTGGTGGCAAAAACGACTGCTAAATTTGGCTCTGCTGAGCAAAGCAAGCCCCTTAGCAGTGGACAGTGGAGTCTGACAGATTCAGGGGGACTCGCATGTTCTACAACCTGGGAAAGTTTGCAGAAAAAAATCATTTAGAATGCCAAATAGCCCAATGATCTTATTTATGCTTGAGCATTCACCCCTCAGTGATGGGTAAGTGTACCTCCCTTGCTTTTTCTCACATTTGATTTTTTAAAATCTAAGTTCTTTCTCTCCTGAATATGAAGAACTTTGCAAATCTTATATAAACATGAACTGAACTGATTTTCTTACCCAGCTAGGTAAGCTCCATAGATACATTTATTCTCAGAATGGAAAGGACCATGATGGACCCATCTGCTATAAAAATTGGGGAGAGGGAGGGCAATCAGAAAAAAGAAGAAGCCACCCTGATTGAGCACAAAAATGGTTGAATAATCACCGATTTCAAGCCCAGCTTCTAAGAGCAAAGTACTCAGAGCTCTGGGACTGGACAGATGAATCTGTCAGTTTTGCCCCCACCCCCCATTCCAATGCTTTAAATATCCAGTTATTTCTGTCATGATTATACAAGCTTGATGAATCTTGGATTATTCTTATTAAAACCAAATAAAACCAAACTTATTAAAAGCTGAAACAAAATTCTCACTTCCCTATCTAATGTTATGTGATGACTTGCACAGATGGAAGAGATATTTATCACAAATCCTCCTCCTCCTCCTCTACCACCACCACCACCATCCTCATCAATATTCAACATTATTTATAATTTTGGTCCAAAGTCAGCCTAGGACAGGCCCATACAGGCCAAGAGGGCAGGAAATGAACCAGGCCAATGGAGTTGTGTGTGGAACTCATTGGCCAGGTTCTTGGAGGGGTTGCTGACACATGATGTGGGAAAGCAAAAAGCCTTGCTTGGAATAGCTAAATTCGGTAGTTTTATAGTACTTTCCCCAACACCATTCACTGATGTTTTCATGTACTTCTGACATAATGATGATGCCACCCATGGGATTCCCCTTTATGCTGAGCTCAGATTTAATCTTGTCCAACATCAGAATCCTTCAGTTTGCTTTACTTCTTGAGATCTAGAGGTAGGGAAGATGGTTTGGGTTTCCTTGAGGTGTGCCATATGCTTGTTTCCCCCCTAAACGTTTGTTTTCAGGAAGCATTCTGAATCCTTTCCACTGATTTATTGCTTGTCATAGTTGGCTGGCTTTGCCTTTTCAATCAAGAGTTGGCAGCCAATAAATGCACTAACTTCCTCAGTATTTACCCTATGGAGATCAGAATAGGTCAACTCCAAAAGTTGCTGGAATGTATTTCATTATTAGGCACACTGGGAGGACTCTCTCTGCAACTGCATCTTCTTTCCTTCCCGTATGTTTCTTCTGACAAACATTTGGAACTAGGTAAAGATGCCATTGCTTCATTTTCTCAGTGCTGGACTGCCTGCTTTTCAAAGAGCTGGGCCTAAAATGTTCGGGGAAGAATGTGTTTGCTAGCAAGCTGTCCATCGTCATTATGACAAGTAAGGCCAATTTGTGTTTGTGCTTATGCATGATGATCTGATTCCCAGAGGCAGCCTGGCTATGGGGCCAAGACCTGGGGTATCAGTGCCAAAACTGGTACTAGCTGCCACCACTGAGAGCAAAACAAGCCCAGTCTCCTGAGTCCTCAAGAACTCTTGGTCCCTTGGCCAAGGATGCCACTGGGACCTCCTTTGCTGGGCTCCTTTGCAGCCTGCTTGTGTCCTTCGAGGAGCACATCTCGGTTTCAGGTTCTGCTCAGGACACTGCATGCAACCTGCTTGTTAAATCAGTGTTCATGGAACCAATAATAATGACCATCTGTTTGTGAGCATCCCATTTCGCCCCCGAAGCACACACACTGTGTTTTGGTGAAAACAGGGTGAAGTTTTATTTGCGATTTAGGAAGAAGCACAGAACAGGGGGAAGTTTGCTCAGATCCAGGGCACAAATGAATGAACAGTTTGAAGTGGCAAGTAAGTGGCCAATGAAACATGAACAGAAAGTCCAGAGACCTGCACCAACCTGTCTACTTTGCTGTTTGGTCTCTATGAGGAAGTTCCTCTATTGCCTGGGTCAGGTCTTTGCTCATCTTTGGGGAAATGCACGGTCTTGCACCTGTACAAGTGGAAAACCTTGGTGCAATCTACTCTAGTAAACTGTGGTCAGAGTAGTTCCCAGCTCTTCTACTTCCTGGGAAAGTTCCTGTCAGCAGCAGTACCAACTGAGAAAGCCCCTAATCTACTTGGCATACATCTGTTTTGGTCCCTTCCTGCTTGACTAGATGAAAATTCCAGAAGAATCTCTTGCTTTTTGTCTACTGACCATCTGGGAAATGCTCATCCCCAACTCTGAGGTGGATTCTAGGAAAATCCTAATTGTTTAGACACACGGATAGTTTATTGTTCAATAGGTTTGCTTCTTTCACTTGGACCTGAATAAGAGTCACTGTGGTCTGGCCAAATGGGCCACTGCAGGCTGAACCTAAACCGTGTGCCTACGTGCATCATAAGGTGGGTTTACATTCCCAAGGACTCCCAGGAATTGTAGTGTATTCCTTCCTGTGTGCTGCATACACAGGGACACGCTGCACATTTCTACAGGATTCCTGTCAACCTAAATTGAGCTATGCATTGGCAGTGCTGGATTGTAGGTTTGAATCTCCTACACTATGTGGGGTGTACTTAGGGATACTACTGGGCTGGAGGCGAACTCTCCTTCCTGCCCATGGTGACCCAAGCCACTGAGGACCAGGACTGCTCCCATCTGCATAGGCCATCCAGTTCTAATCCAGTTCCATCCTGGATTCTCTTTCTTGGTCAAGCTAGACTGAGCAAGAACGTTGGGAGCTGGTATCAAGGTATTTGTTTCTTAGTACAAGTGAATAGTGAATGTTTCTGCAATGTGCACGCTCCCCTCTGAACAGCTCCATCCTCAGAATCATGCTGTTTCTCTTTAGCAGATCTGTCCTACACAAGTTGAGCAATCCAGGAGGAGGAGATGGATGCAGTTAGAGCCTCTCCATCCATTGGAAGCATGAAATGTTTTTGCTTGGGTTGCGACGTGCCCTTCCCCTGCTACCTCTGTAGTCACCAAGGAGTCATCCCAATTCTTGAATCATGCTTCAGCTTTTCTTACAGTCTGGGGCAAAGTGAGATTACCAGTGCAAGAATTTTCCAGAGGGCTAGCTGGGTTACTCTGTCGCAAGCGACCTTCAAGAGGAACAACATTCTAACACGAGCTTTGATGGATACTGCCCACTTTGTCAGATGCATGAAGAGTTAACCTCAAATATTCAGGTTTGTAAAGGGATGTGGTTGGAGAGAACCAAAATATGGATAGTACAGACATTCACAGAATGAGGTTGGCTGGCAGCACAGTCCTAAATGCAATGCTGAGCCAATTAAATGAGACAGCGTGAAACAACAATTGATTTTCGGATGCATGCACCCTCTGATCCTGGAGAGAGCATATAATTGTCCTGGCTCATAGCCATTGATAACCTTGTCTTCCATGATGTTGTCTAATCCTCTGATCAAGCCGTCCAAGTGGGTGACCTCCACCACGTCTTAGGTGCTGCAAGAAGAGCTTCCTTTGATCTGGCTCCTGAACCAAGTTCAGTTTCATCTTGTTTCCTGAGCGTCTTATGATGCCCACTCCTCTGCCTCATCACTGGTTGGCAGGGGCAGGGAAATGCAAAGGATATCAGGGCCCAGGATGAACAGTGCTGGATAGAATGGGGAACTGGACTTAGGGCATCCTCAGTTCTGTCCACTTCCATTGCGTAGTTATGCTGCCACTTTCAGCTCGAACTGAAATGTATCTCTGTCTCGCAGGAGAAGGAGCCACTGCATGGCTTCTCCTTCCCTCTCAACTTGTTTACTCCATGTTCTCCTGTTTAGGCCCAGCTTCTTGTTTTATACTCAGCTTGAATCCCAAGGGAAAATGAAGCCACAACCTCTCTGCTGTTGAGTTAATGAAATCATCTGGGAAGAATCAATCCTGAGGCGAACCTGATTGAATGTTGTTGCTTTTATGCTGGGTTCTAGTGAGCACATTCTTAAAGTCCATTGATTTTTTTTCTTTCTCTTTGCAAAAGAACAGCTCTAGCAGTATGCTTCTGGACATGGCAAGCTGGCATTAAGGTCTGTAGTTATCTATTACACAAGGAGACAACTTTGCCACTGCCTCTTCCCTTCATTTGCAAAGAGCCTAACCTTAGGACTGATTCAAAATGCACATGCACACTCACACACACTCACACAATCCTCTCCAAGAGAGCAATCCATACATTACAGCAGGGATGGCCAACTGTGTCTTTGTATCTCCAGCGTTAATCTGTTCTCCAGATAGAAGCTCAAGTGCTACAAGTTTGCTCTACAAACTGATCCCCCACCAGTAAGCAAACTCCATGATAAAGTTGTTGGCATCTGGCAGTAAAGACTTCCAGTCATCTATGAACGACTAAATGAATCTCTCCACCTCTACCATCTCTACTTCTACCTGTATTTCTATAATTCCTACTCCTACCTCCTCTGTTTCTGCCTCTGCCTCTGTCTCAATTGCATCACACACACACACACACTAACTTGGAGTCCTTCCAAAAGGCCGCAAGTCATTGCCACGTTTCTGACCTCAGGCATCCTACCATGTCATCTCTTTTTCTCAGCATATCTCACTCCCTTCTTGCTTGGCTCAGTCCTTCCAAGTATCTGCTGCATGACCCTTGTGTTCTTGAACAATGCAAGGTGCTTCCTTCTTTCCTAAGCTCTTACAGAAAAACACATATTCATGCACATATTTGATACATACTACTATGAACTGTGGAAGGAGTGAAAATTGGCAGAAGAAACATCACTAGTATATGATATGCAGATGAGACCTTACTACTGGTAGAAAGCAGCAATGACTTGAAACAACTCTTGATAAAAGTGGAAGAAGAAAGCACAAGAGCAGGACTGCAGCTGAATATTAAGAAAACAAAAATCATATCCACAGAAGAATTATATTATTGTTAATAATGAAGGTACTGAAGTGGTGAAAGACTTCACATACCTCGGCTTAGTCATTAATTCTAAGGGAGACTGCAGCCCAGGAATCTGAAGAAGACTGAGACTTGCGAGGACAGTAATGAAGGAACTAGAAAACAGCATTGAGTGAAAGGACATTTGACTGGAAATCAAGGTCTAGATCATCTAATCTCCATCTACGGTTGTGAAGAAAGCTGACAGGAAGAAAATGGCTGTATTTGAAACTTATTACTGGAGAAGAGCATTGTGAATACCCTGGATTGACAAAAAGATAAGTAAGTGGGTCCTAGATCAAATCAAGGCAGACCTTTCACTAGGAACACATACTTGGAACACATCATGAGAAGGCAAGACTCATTGGAGAAGACAATCATGTTAAGGAAAGTTGAAGGCAGAAGACAAAATAGAAGACTAAATATGAGATGGATTGAATCCATAAAGGGAGCCACAACCTTGAACTTGGAAGAGCTGAATGGAGCTGTCATGGACAAGATACTTTGGGGGGTTTTCATTCATAGGTGGAAGGCAATTTGATGGCTCATAAAAATAGCAAACTATGAAGCATGAGATATCTCTACATAAAATGACTGTGAGCTGGATTAGGCCCTCGAATCTCTGTTGGCCATTCCTGCCCCCCCTTTTTTTTGAGAGACTCACTGAGGAAGGGAAGTCACTGAGGGTGTCTTGACCAAAGGCCCCCCAAAACTTGGAACTGGCACTTTGGTTGAACCTGCTGTCCTCCCATGAAAAGACAAGTTTAAGGCGCTTCATCAATTGGTGTCTTTAATGTAACACAGTTTAGAACACAGCAGTGGCAAAAGAGCCTCGAAAATTAAACTTGTCTGTTCAGCTTTCTAGATACACATCTAATCCCTATTCCTGTGAATAGGAAGTGATACACACATGAGGAAAGAATGTGTTTCTGAGTCTTCAGTAATATTTTGCTAATCCGTTCAGTGCCATCGACATCTGTGGCATGGTGCTTTCTTTAATGCCTTAATAGTTGGATATTTCTAAATCTGTCATAACACTCCAGGGCATCTAATTTGCTTGTTAGTGGGATATTCCCTTTTACAAGTGCTGGCAAAGGTTGGGAAAAAACAGGTTGGCTTTTTGCAATCTTCATATGGATTGCAAACATCCCAGAGTTTTTCTAGGTTTGTTAAGTAATCCATTTTTCTAAATGAAGGAAGGCAGCAAATTCAACATGTTTCTCCTTGAAATATTTTTAAGACTTACTTGCTTGCTTGCTTATTTATTTATTTAGGCACTGCCTGCCACCTGGGTAGGGATGAAACCTAGCAGAATCCATTCCTCTTCAGGTTGTCAACTTTCTTCTTGTGCTTGGAAGGCGAGCTGAGCCAAGAGGAAGTCTGTGGACACTCACAGAACAAAGGTTGTTCAATCGGCAGCTTTTTCCTTCATCAGGTGCACTGGTACAAATACCTTCCAAAGGTGCTTGTGCAGGGCACAGGGCTTGATTCCTTGCAAGTGTCCCACAGAGGCTGGGTGCATTCTCCAGGAACTTGGATGCAGATGCAGGACTGCTGCAAAGTGGCCCAGAGTCCAGGGAGCTGGGCCCAGGGAATCCAGTAGATTCCCAGTCCCAGAAGGGCCTCCTCCACACCCTTTCTTGCCACCACCTCAGCAATCAAAACTGCACATGGAATATTAGATCTAGAGTATCAGAGAAAAAAGCTAACCCCAAATGAGACACAAATATCTTTACATTCGGCACGTCTTCAAAGCCCTTTTGTCCTCCTTTTGCCCCATTTTGATCAAAACTAAATCCTTCCCTTCTTTTTTCAATTTTTTTACCCCTTCCTCTTGACAGGCAGCATAAAAATCCCCCTAATTCTGTATCCTGTTTTCTATATCAGCAGCAAAACGGGTTGGTGGCAGGGTGGGTGGGCAAGAAGGCATTTTGCCGACTAATCTGGGGAGGTGGGAGACAAAATCTTTGGATACATTTCTGCCCAGTTTAATATTGAATGAAACTATGTTGTGATTTGGGAGATGAAGGAAATAATGGGGTCAGAGAGGAGGAATGGAAGGCACAGCAGTCAAGCCTGTAGCTTCTTTCACTGATAAAAATATTGGGCTGGAACTGCAGTCAAACCCAAAATTCTTCATGGTATTCCTGGGGGCAAAATTGTGATGATGGAGCTGAATATTTTCTTGTATGACAGCTTGTTGAGAAGAGCCTAAAAAAGAGAGGAAATGATCAGAGAATCTCTCAAAAATATTTTCAGAGGCATTCTGACACATACTCTTTCCCCCAATACTGGGAAATACTTTTGTCCAAATCCTGTCAAAATTAATGTGTCTTATGAACAATGAGTTTCATTATGGCTTCTTCTTCTTCATTAAATTACAAAATGCAAATATTGCCTGTGTCTTTGGAATCATCACTCTGAAAAAGGAAAATATATATTTATATATAGTGATTAATGTAATGTTGTATGAATCCTGTGCTTTTCCATCAGTGCCATGGAGGAATTGTTTTTTGATGGGCAAAAGTGTCCCATTTTCTCCCTGTTAAAGAGACTCAGTTTTGGCTTCCTTTCAAATAGCAAAAACAAGCATAGGCCCTTTCTGTTTTTGCGTATTATTTTAACAGATTGTCTTCCTGGCAGGAGGTATCCATTTGTTTTTAAAATAAATTGTCAACCGTTTTCAGCTGTGGCCTCCTACAGTCCAGATTTCATACAAAAATCCACAAGGACTGTTTCAAAGAGAAGAGATGGAAGGAAGTAATATAATCGGTTATATGGAAAGGACCCTATCAAGTGTTTACGACTGGCTATAGATTTGAAAGTGTTGTGCCTTCGTTCTGGCAAATGTAAAGTGCTCCTTAAACTTTTTTTCTGTCCTTCAGTCTCATGCAGACTTGAGAGAAAGAGAACGCCCAGGCTATTTAGCATCTGCTTTGGATATTTGGAGCTTCCATGGGCAGAAGCAGTCTATCTCTGAATACCAAATGCTAGGCTGCCTCCTTTTGGCTCCACTCTTATTTTTCTGTAGCAGCAGCAAAAGTCTTCAAGAAGTGCACAAAGTCTAGCGCATGGCCAAAATACTATTTAATTTCCTACACAACCACAGATGCAATTATAGCTCTATGAGATTTCTGAAGGTTTCCAATCATGGGCTGAAAAGTTCACAAAGGAGAATCCTGTGACACATCCAGGGCTAATTTGAAAACTCCACTGGCTCACTGTAGGCAGGGTGGAAGGCTGGGGGGCTGCTTCTCCATGTCTCCCCACCTCCCATTCTTCTTTCCCTTCTGCTAGTGCCAATGAATGGGCTTAGGATATTGTGATTCTGCATCTCTAAGGTGCCCCAACATACCTTGTACTGTGAGTCGTGGATACCAGAGTACTACAAAGGAAACAACAATGGTAGTGGAATGTTCTGCTGCCATTGTGTGGAGACCTCAGGACTTCCCTCCCTGGACTTGGCTTGTCATCTCCAGTGGTAGAGAAGGACATCTGCAGCATCCAGTGGTCCCCAGTCACCTTCTCCAGGAGTTTATGGGGCCTCCTTGAAAGGTGAATTCAATGCACAGTGGGGTATAGTGATTCCAGTGTTGAACTTGGACTCAAGAGATCCAGGTTTTTGTCCACCTCCCTGGCCATGAAACTCATGGGATGATTTTGGGCAAGTCCTTGAATCTCAGCCACAACAGTCCTGTTGTGAGGATAAAAGCTGCAGAACCATCTATGCTCCCTTGGGTTCTTTGTAAGAAGGGAAAGAGTTAGGATGCAAAAATAGGAAAGTATCTTAACAATACAGCTTTGAATCACCCTTACCACACCACCGCCTGCCTGATGCTTCCACTGCTACTTCCTGCCCACCGCAGACCAGTGTGGGGGCCACCTGCATTCTCCCGATAGTCTCCAGCTTAACCTTGGTTAGTGCTGCCACTTGGGGGAGAAATGGCGGCACAGTTGAGGAGGAGGGGGAGAGCAGAGATGCTTCAAAAGGAGCTGGCTGGGAGCAGGGAGGCGCATCACACTGGGTACAAACCGATCACACGGAGATCAGTTTGGACTCACTTGGAGAAAACTATCTCAAGGCGCCAGCTTGCTCTCAAGGGGATCGGTTTGGACTTGCTCGGAGAAAATGATCTTCTTGCGAGCAAGCCGCTGCATGGCGAGGGAAATTCCATGAAAGGCTGAAGTTGCGAACACTGAACTGTGACTTCACAGGGGTACTGGATTGTATTGTTTGATTGTATTGCTCTGATGTATTATTGCATTTTTATGAAATATGGTTTTGTTGTTGTTGTTATATTTTAAGCCCCCCAGAGAGCCCTATGGGCTATGGGGTGGCATACAAATGTAATAAATAAATGAAATGAATGAAATACCATGTTGAAATATATCAGTTTGAAGAAGAGCAACACCGTTTTCAAATCTGAATCTAACTATTATAAGATCTCACTGTTCCTTTCTTAGAAGAGATTTACTCTTAGTGCACATTCATATGAGATGATTGTAAAATTTTTATGATCCAATTATAATGGGAAAACACATAAGAAATTGCTGGGAGGTAAAATAAAGCACAGATAATTATGTTGGTCCAACAGAAAAATTTCAGACAGGGGTAATAAAAATTATTAGGGCTATCCCATCACAAAATAGTGTTCCAGTTCAGTGTTTGTATATGCGTATGAGTGTTAGTTTAAATTGATTTTTTTCATTTAATCACAAATACAAAAGAGGGAGGGAAAAGCATCTAGAAATAGCATGACATTTGAATAAGAGGGAAAACAAAGGGTTAGTTCCAGAATAACTTGGTCCTCTTAGAAATCAAAGGGACAAATTGAGTTCCTTAGCAACTAAATGCAGATAATGCAAATACGTTTGTTTGGGAAGCCAAATATATAGGCTGGTGGCCAGAAGAATATAGGCTAATGAATTCCATTTGACAAGGGTATCATTCAATGAACTGCCCACCTCTTTAAAACAACAACTTACCAATGTCCAAAACTTCACTCCAGAAGGAGTTTGTAACTGGGCACCTCCAGTTTGCTTGAATGGAGGACCTGGTCTCTATCCTGCATCATTCATCTCTCAACAGGTGGTGCTGGCAAGTAATTTAAACCCAGGGTTTGATGGTCTTACCCCATTTGAGACAGCTTCAGCTGTGAAACATGCAATAACAATTCTCCCCCTGCCAGCCCCAGCCACCCCTCCATGCTTAAATTCTGCATTCCTGATGGTATGGAGAAAAACCAAATGAGCAGCCAACCTTAAGATCTAATGAAATACTCTGAGCAGATGCAATTTTGCATCAAAAGCTCACTTAAATCGTAGCACCATCGTGACTCCAGCAATCAATGGAGCTTGCCTCTACTGCCCTGGTGCTAAGCACAGTTACTTGGGAGTAAAGACAATTTCATTGTGATAAGGAGAGCAGCTTTTGAAAATAATAAAATGATCCCCTATAAGTTGGCCTGCACTCTAACTATAAATTTTTTTGAAAACAATATGATAGAAAAGATGCTGAGATGAGCAGCATCAACTTTGGTGAATCAGGGACTGCTGAAGCTGCCTTTATGACCCACTGCTATCTGAGCTGTGGGATTTGTGTGTGGTCCTGAGGTCCCTCTCTAGCTGCACCTCTGCACTTTGCAAGGTTTAAAACCTCCAGGAGATTTGGAAACACAGAGGTTGCATGTGGGGCAGCTGCAATATTGGTTGTGTGTAAATATTTCCATTTCAGAAACCGCCAGCATGACTTGTTTGACAAGCCAGTTATGTCTGGTAGACTGCTGAATGGATTGAATTCTTTTTCCTTGTTCAGAAGTTGGTTGAGGACTGTTTTCCCTGATCTGATACTCTGCAGGTTTTTTTACACCACAACTCCTAAGAGCCTCTGTCATCATGGTTAATGGAAGGGTTGCTAGCTATCCACCTTTGGCTTAGGGGAACATGAAATTTGGCCACTATTCAGAGAAGTGATTGATAAATATGAAGTAGGATTAGGTATATGGAAGGAGAGAGCCCATAGCACACATGTAGAGACTGGGATTGCTTCATCCAAAGTACAGCAATCTGAGGTAGCAACTTCAGACCCTGAATCTGAACTAAAAGAAGAGGCAGGATTGGAATGCTTATCTGAACTTCTGCAGTCAATGAGCTGTGAGATAAACTGAATGCCTGGTGATAACTTTACCAGACCACTTCTGGTTCCGGGGAGATACTGTAGAACATGGAGGATCAGAGGAGGAGGGGTGTGAATTTATCAGCCCAGTGGTTTATTTTGAAGTCAAATGAGCAAACTGATAAACTCATGTCTGGCATTCCCACCAATTGGCCCACAAGTACTGAGAACCTTCCTGAGGGTGGAGCCAGCTTCTTTTGGAAGGAAAGAGAGGAGGAGAATTCAGTTTGGAATTACCTTCCAGTAAGAGCAAGAAAGAAAGAGGGATAGTCAATTTGGTAGATGATTCTTGGTAATAACTTTTATATTTTTCATTCTATATCCCAAAGCCACTCCTGGCTGGCCAGCCAAAACCGATAGAAGACTGCAGCTAGACATCTTTCTTCTTGATCTGCTGAGAAGATAAAAAGGGAAGAACATGCTCATGCCATAACAGATTCATAAAACCTATTTTTCATCCCATTTATTTTACCCCAGAAGAGGCAAAGTGAAGTCTGTCTAGGCCAGCCCTGTAACTGTAAGGGACAAAGGTGCCCTCAAGATGTTTTGGACTGCATCTCCCATAGTTCCTCACTACTGGCTACACTGGTTGGCATTTATGGAGCTATAGTCCAAGCCATACAAGATCTTAGATGGTCTTTATGAAAACCCCATTGAACCGGATGCCTTTGGCTATTTTACAAAGAGAACAGATAGGAATAGGTCATATTTTTAGCATCCCTGTCACTAATGTTTAAAACGGGCTGAACATCCTACACATGGCATTATCTATCATCTCCTGTCTAATATGCTGAGAGAACAATATTTGGGTCAGATTTTTAAAAAGATATACAAGAAGATCTGTCCATGAGAATGTAATCTGTCTGCTGGGTGGACAAGATAAATATACGGCTGCAATGACCAGATGTTGGGGGTAAGGTTCACACACAGTAATACTGTACTTTGCTGGAGAGAGTCAGGATTTTATTTCTCTCTCTTTGATTTTGTAAGTTGTAAATTTTATTTATATTGGTTTATATTATGGACAAGTAGTTCCTTTGCTTGTCATGTTTCTGCTTTGTCAGCCTCTGATGCTGGCCAGGGCATTTGGTAGCTGTGCATGAAAACATCAGGGAAGTGCCAGGGAAAACTGTCCTAGCTCAACTTCTGAACATGGAATGCAAGTCATTCCCTGATCTCCAAGGCGGACTTGGCTTGCCAAATAAGTCATACTTTCTGCAATATCAA
Source organism: Varanus komodoensis (assembly GCF_004798865.1). Lineage (NCBI taxonomy): Eukaryota > Metazoa > Chordata > Lepidosauria > Squamata > Varanidae > Varanus > Varanus komodoensis. Next base: position 10,061,184 of record NW_025335317.1, read on the forward strand.
CTCACATCTGGTTTTGGTCCAGGCCCTTGTGCAGTCCCTGTGCTCCCAAATTTCCTGGAAGACAAGTTTTTCCAAGTGCAGTGGTGCAGCTAAAGGAGAACCTTGGGGCATCTCAGCCAAGCCCTCTCTCCAGAAAGCAGCAGGTGGTGAAGGTAGGACGAAAGGCAGGCCCAGTCTCAGCATCTGGGCCAGTGGGGCATCCCAGGATCCACCAAGCCCAATGCTGCTCTGATGACTAGATAGACAAGAAAAAAATCTGAACATGATGCTATATAGAAATTCTGCTACAGCATTGTCAGAACACTTGTTGGTACTATCATTCACCTGTAGCTAAGAAAGCAGTTGGCAACCATTTTGAGCTGTGGACACCAATGGGCCATTTTGTGGCACCACTGCAAAATGGCTGTCTTAGGAGGTGAGGAACTGCACCAATAACCTGCCCAAAAGAGTGAGTTCAGGCAGAGGTGAGGTGTCTGTACCAACATACCAAACAATTCCTTTGAAGCCAGTTTTCAGCATCAGTAGAAAGCTGTATCAGAGCAAACCCTACTGCTGTCTGGAAAGTGTGCCCATATTTGTGTTTGCTTTCGCTTCTTCTTCTGTTCTTGTGTTCGAAATGAGAGATGTAGAACACTTCGGCAAGCTTCCAGAAAGGTACCTGGAATAAAAGAGGTACTTCTTCATACTGAACATAGATAAACTGTGGCATTTGCTGCCCCAGGGAGTAGTAATGGCCACCTATTTGGAGGACATCAAAAGGAGATTGGACAAATTCACAGAGAAGAATCCTATCAATGGCTGGTTGGTTGCCACCATGTGAATGGAGTGCTGGACTGGGTGGACTCCTGGTCAGAACCACCATGCCTGTTCTTGGGTTCTCATGCCTGGTGGTGCATTGGTTTTCCTAAGTACCACGTTGCCTACCCTTGAACAAGGGTATTGTGGCAGTAATTAAATTACCCATCTGAAAACTGCTCCCCGGGGCAGATCTGATTTGCAGCAGTTCGTAAGGATAGCTAGACAGGGAAAAAATGAATCTGCCTTATCTGCTGAACTTTCACAAACTTTGTTTGTTTGTTTCTTGAGAAGATATCTCAAGTTTTCTTTTAGATGTTCCCCCAAACACCTGTGCATGTTTGGGTATTCTGAACCATTTTGTGTATGACAGGTGCCACTTAACTCCCCCTGTCCCCACAATGCCCTGGGTCAGAGGCATTGACCTTGTTCAAATGATGTGACAACCCCCTGTAGATTAATCAACCCTTAATGTGCTGCAATCTTTCTGTCTGCCATTATGCAAGCCCCAGCTGGGGATTGTCTTGACTTGTGCCAGCCAAGCCCCCATCCTAGTTTAGGATTATATGCAGGTTGTTTAACCTTCAGATAACCGCTTCCACTTGCATTCAGATGACAGGAGGCCAAAGGAAGATTTTGAAGCAAGGGCTGGTATCTCCAGTGACTTCAAATTCTAGGAAAAGGCACTTAGAATGCAGCTGACACCAAGAGCTCACTGAGTTGTGTCTCATTCCAGTGCCAACTTTGCTAGAATATTCAGGCTGAATATTCCATTTTTGGGAGGAAAAGGAAGAGATTTAAAGAGGTCCACTCTGTTCCTCCAAGATGATTTTCTACTGCAACTTCCATCAGCCCTAGCCAGCATAACCAAAACAGGGGCATGAGTTTCCCACCCCTGAGTTTTGACAATCCCTGTTACTCTAAAATTATTCATCCCAGCAATGCTTTCAACACTATTATAACTGTTCCATTAAATACACCTGAATGGCCCATCCTGCTCATCCAACTCTACTCTGTAAAAGCCCCTCGGGACTCCGGCTTCTGGTGTCTTCTTTACTGGGCTTCCCATTCTATGATGAATTAATTTTCCCCAAAGGAAGAAAAATATCCAGAAATGATGGCTTAGCATACACAGGAGGAGTATTTGATTTTCATGATTGTGCTAAATATCAATCAGGGTGACAGGAGGGGAGGGTGGGCCAATATGCCAAGTGAGTAGATGAATGAGGGGTAGGAGAGCCTGCTTCTCTGCAGCTTTCCTGGCTATAAATTCAGCCGGCTGTAGTTTACATGCTTACCATCGGGTGTCACTCTTTATCCTTGCAGTAGGGTCCAGGTTGCAATCAAAAATACTATCAAAATGCACGAACTCACAGTCCTGAGATAAGGATTCTAGACATTCCTAAGGGATTGACCTGTATCACTGAGACAATGGCATGCTTAATGAAAGCAGCCAGAAGAGAAGTCTTCCAAGATACATTGTCCATAGGAAAAAGCACAAGTTATTTTCACACCCATCATGTGTGGACAGGAAATGTTCTTGTTCAAAAGAGGCACACAGAAGCCCTCCTAAAGTGATGCAACAGTCATCACAAAGCATTGCTGGGTATTCCCCCTTTACAATGTCCCCCTGGTTAGGAGATTGGAATGGAGGGCTTCCGAGACTTTGAGTGATATGCCTGTCCCTCAATGTTTGGAATGAACTCTTGCAAGATTTATGTCACTGCTTGTTATGTTCAGAATACAAGGCAGGTATATGGCATATGAACTGCGGATTGATAGATCATGCATTATTATTACATTCCATGTATCTCCCACATTTCTCCCTCTTGCAATGAACCCAAGGCGAATTAAAAGATTCTCCCCACTCCATTTTCTCCTCATAGCAACAACCCAGTGAGGGAGGTTTGGCTGAGAGTGATGTGCCTGGCCCAAAGTCACCCAGAGAGCTCCATGGCCAAGCAGAAACTAGAATCCAGATCTCCAGAGTCCCAGGCCAGAACTTTTAACCAGTGTACCATGCTGGCTTTCAATTGAGATCTACTTTCTATCTGCTGTTGTAGGTTGGTGTAGCTTTCTCAGGGATCTTGTTGCGAAGATATGCAACCCACCTTGGCGTTTTCACAAGAGCATAAAAGGAAGGATATAAATGCAATGTAATAATAATGATAACTGATCCTGTTGCCATGTAAACATAGATTTAAATGCATGAAGCTGCCTCCTACTGATGCTGGCCTTGTATTACCTCTGTGACTCCCAAAGCTCTGGGACAAAGATCAATCTATTGATGAATCATAAAGGGGTGGGTACCTGCCAGGATTTGCCAGATGGAAAGTATAACATTCAGGATGCAACTGATTTGAGAACACAGAACAGAGGTCTAAATGCAATTGACCATTCACTGGGTGATTAGTGCTCCATATCCTTTTCTCATTGCACAAGCATGTGGATCATTGTGCAAATCCGAGACTTGCAAGCACATGGTACTTCCACTGGATTCTCCCTGTGGATCTAGTTTGGAACTTGGCTTTTGCTGGGACAACATCATTTGCACAAGTGGAATGACAGCATTGGATGCAAGTCAGAATATGTACAGTAGGGACATTTTAACATAAAGGCACAATTTTAAACCTGACACACTTTTGGTTTCCTTCCAATGCAACATTCTGGGAAATGTCCCTTGGTCTGATTTGTTTGACTTGCTGGCAATTTAGCATCTTATAGACGGCGATGCTACATCTTGCACCTTTGGCAATCCCATTAATCAGTTGGTACCCATGACTACATTGCTCTGGTGGGGTCTTGGCACCCTTGCCCACGTGGCCATTGCATTTCATTAATTCAGCCATTAGCTCAAGGTTCGAAGGGCACACAAAACAGAGAAAGCATCTCTTGTTGGACTGAGCCAATTTCATCAACTAAACTACAATGGACATTACCCAAAATAGTGACTTTCACTGCAACAGGTTGGCTTCAGTGCTGGTTTTTATTAGATGGGCAATTGGCCCAGAATGCCTATGATTGGAATTGCAAATATTAATGTTGTGTTTGCAGAGTTTGGGGGCAGCTGTAACCACTGGACACCCCCAATAGATCTCAAAGGAGCAAAGCCTTTTCAGAAGCTACAGATGTGACAGAACCTGCCCTCAAATTTCCTGACAATTTCCTTCCCTTGCAAAAGAGGCTTTCATTTTTTGTTTCATCCTCAACCTGCATTAAAAGTTGTGCTGGGGGTGTTTTTGAATGTGTTAGTATTGACAGTTGTCTGACAGACGGTAGTGGATGCATTTTTCTTCTTTTTGGCACACATTTCTTCCTAGCTCTGCAGCCTCCCTGGCTACCCACACTTCTTGATCTAAAAAGACCCTAAGTTTTTACCTAGTGACTATCCTCAGTGGTTCTTCTAAGGAAGCCCCTGCCAAGAAAAGCTGGGCAGCTGCTAAGAAGAGGGCCTTTTCTGTTGTGGCACCTCAACAATGGAATGAATTTCCAAAACGGAAGTTCCCACCTGTCACCTACATCGTGATCCCTCCAGCAACAGGTGAAGCTCTTATTTTCCCAGGAATTCCTCAGGGATTTTAGTCTATTTCAGATACTGTATTGCATTTTAAATCTTTCCACTGCGGCTACGTTTTACTTCAGTTCTCCTTTTTACTTATACTTATCTGAAGTATTTCCATTTTATTTTGCAGGTGATACTGTATTTTATATTTTAAATTGTTGTGAACTGACCAGAGAGCTTTGGCTATTGGGTGGCATAAATTGTAACAAACATACAAACAAAATTTCCTTAATTGAAATGTAAACTCCAAGGAGGGCTGCAGATTGTTGGAGAGATTACAAAGACAGTTTCTGAAGTACACCCTTTGGCCATATAATTAAGGAGCTCATAAGAATTCCACCCACCCTCAAGAATTTCACCAACATTTTCTTCTTCTTTGATTTTTTTTCAAAGCCAGATTGTTCTTCAAACCAAAAGGGATTAGCATAAGCATGTGCGTGCACGCACGCGCACACACACACACACACACACACACACATTCTTTGCTACCTTTCTGAGCACGAGTTCTCTCAAGGTTGCATGCAACAACAAACTCACACAATAAAAAAGATATGGCTATAAAAATAGCAGAAACAATCTCCCAGTTAGGTATAGCATTAGTCACTCAGAGCACCCACAAGTCCTTCCTCTATCTCAAAACTCATTCTCCATTAGATAGATCATGTTACAAAGTACTTTACATCTTTCCCAACTCTAGGAATTAGATCTGAGGATTTGAACGGGATGGGCTGAACTGAGGAATGTGCAGTGGCATTTCAGTATTGAAACAGAAGACTTTGTGGGGCTGGAGAGCAGGGACAAACTAAAGCAGAAAGTTGGTTGGGGGCTTATTTTTCTTTGCTTTTTTCTTCCTCACCTGCTTATTTTTCAGAGTTAAGAATGTAGACACTGGGAGCAAACTAGAGAGGTAAGAGTGACCATGACAATGACAGAGTGACAGAAAAGTGCTTGGGGTGTCCGGCCACCCATTACCATTCTTCTTCTAAAAGGCATTGGACTGGTGCTACAAACTGATGAAGCTGCAAGACGTACTTTCTCAGCATCTCTGAGAAGGAGAATAATGGCAGATGCCCAAGAACCTCTCTCTCCCATGCTTCCTGGAGACAAAGATCATGCATCTTGAACTATCAAAAGGAAGGAAGGAAGGAGAAAGAGATAAAGAGGTAACTGGCCCCTTTCCATGCAGTTTGAAATATTCCTTTCTCCTCCTAAAAAAATACCGGAAATACCCACCCCATACCTGTCTCCTTGAGTGGAGCAATGCAAAAGAAAGGCCATTTTGGTAGACACCTGGACGATGAATATGTTCAGATATGCCAAATTCAAGGGAGGCCCTGCTTTGCAATCTGTTTTGAATATCTTGATCTCTTATCACCAGGATCGTGGCTGAGCTTTAGAATATCTCTCTTATGCACAGAAGGTCCCAAGCTCTGTGCATCTCCAGCTGGAAGCATCAGGTGCAGAAGTTCTCTGGTGGGACCATGCCGTCCTCAGCCTGAGACCCTTGAAATGCCCAAAGTCCTTTAATGCTTATTTTCTTGACCCACTGCAATTGCACCAATGTCTTTCTTTCATGATGGTGAGGTTGCAGGGAATGGCTTCCGGGAATGTCTCCTGCAAATTAAGAGGGAAGAAGCAAGAGCGGTGTGATTTATTTAATGAGCTCCTGCTTGGAAGAACTTCATTTTCACCTTGGTTTGAAATCAGCTTAAAAATAAAAAAGATGCTTTTTTGCATTATCAGTCATTAAGGCCACAGTAAGAAATTTCTTTTTATGGTAATGTGGTTTTAACCTGAGGGGGGAGGAGAAAAAGAAAAAGAAAACGTGAGACAAGTCAGTGCAAAGCAACATCTGCTGTTTATGAGGGTTTCTATTCTTTATTCCTTAACATCTGTCTAGGTAGTCTATGCCATGAAAAATGCAACCAGCTTTGTTTACATTTTGAATGCATACTAGTTACCTCCGCAGCATTTCCTGCAGTTTGAACATGTCTAATTTACTCATCAGCATATGTGATGTACAGTTGTGTAAGCTGAGGGGTTAAATTGGTATACATGGTATGTGTACTGTAAACATAGTTATCCGAATGTGCAAACTACGAAGCCTACATAACATATTTAATTAGGACAACAGTGATCACTCAGTCAGGACTATCAGAAACTGTCACACACACAAGGCAGGGTGAGGCTGGTAGCTCTTGGAGAAGATGTTGGAGAAGAAGCAAGAGGAGGTCAGCGTTAGTCAGTTGGAGGCCAAGAGTGTGCCAAAGACCGCAACCCATGAATGAAACAAGACAAAGAGCCTGCTGAGAAATGAGGTCTAGGGTAGGGGTTCAGAACCTCTTTCAACCCAAGGGCCAAATTCCCCTTTGGAGATGCTTTCAGGGGCTGCTGTCCACTGGGAGTAGACTAAAGGCAAAAAGGGCTTTGACCAAGCTACCAAGAATGCAAGCATATTATAGGTTAATATGCTTATTGTTGGTAGCTATGTCTTAGAAGAGAAGTCAGGAAACAACCAGGTGAGTAACGGCTCAGGTAAAGGGGTTGAAGTAAGTCGAAAGGGGAATAGCTATCTACAGAAATTTGGAGAGCTGTATTTGATCCTCTGTGGTGCTGGAGAAGACTCCCGAGAGTCCCTTGGACTGCAAGGCGATCAAACCAGTCAGTCCTAGAGGAGAGCAACCTCGACTGCTCCTTAGAAGGCCAGATCCTGAAGATGAAACTCAAATACTTTGGCCACCTAATGAGAAGGAAGGACTCACCGGAGAAGACCCTGATGCTGGGAACGATTGATGGCAAAAGGAGAAGGGGACGGCAGAGGATGAGGTGGCCAGATGGAATCATTGGATTTGGGTGGACTCCAAGGGAGAGGCTGGAGGAATGTTGTCCATGGGGTCATGGTGGGTTGGGCACGAACTTGTGACTAAACAAGAACAAACAATCTGATCCCCTGTATGGGCCATACTTGGTCCCCAGGCATGAGATTTTACACCCCTTTTCTAGGGTAGCAATTTTCACATCATCCAAAAGAGGACAGTGATTTTGCATAACTTTTGTACATATCAAATTTCAATACCCAGAGGCAACTTTAGAAACTGCGGCTGTAATTTTCATAGAAAGGCAATGCAACTCGCCACAGTGGGAAAGTGTGTGACTGCCTGTGCTAACCATGGATGTGCACCTACAAGGACAGGTTGCCCTTCCTTCTTGGGGCTCTGTATTTTTAAACTGAACTTGGGCCAGAGAACCCATCAAACAGGGCAAGAGTGGGCAACATGCAACCTTGCAGAGAGGTTGCATGTTGCCCTGTAGTCCTTCACTCCCAGCTCTGCTGGTCAGGGCTGATGAGACTTGTCCAGAAGGTCCACAGTCATGAGTTGCCCACCCCGAAACAAAGGTTGCCTTCAAAGAGATTCATCCTCTGAGATACCTCCAAAAGAGGACTGCCCTCTTTCAAGAAAGAGATATGGCCATTCTAGGAGGGCCTGACGATTCTGTATTGCTTATAAAGGGGATGTAGACAAGAAAGGGAAGTGATGCAAAGGAGAATCATGGATCCAAGATGAGCTGTGACCATTTGGACCAAAAACAGGCAAAGCAATGGAAAGGTCTTCATGATACTACTTGTGCCCATGAACTTCCAATGTGAAGTTCTGTGAAGAGGGCTCTTACTTCAGTCTACAGAAAGACCAGATTCAAGGTTTCCTAATACAACCGAGTTTTACAGGATCGTGACTTTCTGAAGTACTCAAAGTGCCTCTGCTCCTATCATGTGTTCCGTATACAAACATTGCCACAGGCAAAAGCCTTCAGCCTGCCTGGGGTGAGCAACCCATCTGGAGCGGGGCAGATCTGCTCCACAGGATTATATCTTTTCATCATTATTTGGGAAACCTCCCATGCCTATAAGCGAGCTAGTCTCCTGGTGGGAAGATCTAAAGCTTGTAGGACCAGTGTTGACATTTTGAAAATTTTAAAGCATGTGCTGATATTTTATTCATACCCTACTTTCTGATGACCACACAAAGTACAGCAGTTATAAGCAAACCACGGGCCTTTTCTAGGCAATACTCTCTCTTCCTTACTTGCCTCCATCTTTCCGAGTGTTGAAATTCTGAACTATGGAATCTTTTGTGGGGTATGAGATATATGGCAATGAAGGAGATGTAAGAAATGTAACATTAAGGAAAGGTGCACCACTATGGCAATTATTAAATGTGTTTCTGTGCATTTTGGAAGTGATATTTCCAAAACTCTTTGGCAGACTTGTTACTAGATTACATAAAAGAAAGTTTACTCGGTTGGTATCTGTCCTTGTTTTATGGATATTTTCCTGTTTGGATGCATAAAAAAAGGATGCATTTTCCACTTTGGTAGGTAATACATACTAGGTGCAGCCTTTGCTGATATGTGAGCTCTTCAGGGTAAATTTCAACACTTCATAGATTCATTTTAACACAGTTGTGATCTGTATTGATCTTAAGTTCTCTCTCCAATCTCTTGCTGCAAAAATGGAGCTATGCCCTGTGTACCAAATAATTGGTTTATATCCATGTCTTTTCTTTAGACTAGCTCTAAATAGGCAGGCAACAGGGAAAATTGTCTTTCAAAAAATATCAGCAGGGACTTATTGCACTGTGTTTGTGGGGATGGTTTTGATAATATGGGCCTGCAACAAGACTTTCCTCCAGGCCCTGATTTCAATGGGCAAGGCAAAGAGGAGTGAGGAAAAGCAAGCTGGAAATACACGGATGCACATTAACTCAGATTCCACATGGCAAGGAGTCACGCTGGTGTGCAGGCTCAGCTGTGCTGAGCGTCAGCTGTGTGAGTTCCTGGACTTGAATATTTGCACAGTCTGTGAGCAGCTTCCTGCCACCTTAGTTGTGCCCCCACCCCTCTGCTCCCCCCCAGCTCCTCCCTTGTCCCTCCCCAAGGCAAAGAAAACCAAACTTTGCAAAAGGGAAGACGGGAAGACAGCAGCAGACAAGACAGCTGTATGGATCACCATTTCCCACCCACTGAGGATTGGGCCTTGATTATAAACTTCAGGATATATAGTAGAAAAGGATTCTTTGTTCGTTTCTTCCATGAGAAGGAAAGCTTAGAACTGTCTGCACAAAAGGACTTTCATGGCACTGGAAACCCCTATGAAGATGCTTCCCAATATTGTGAAACCTGTATGGATATAGAGCAGGAGATGTTCAGCCTTAGGCTTGGACCAAATCTGGTCCTCCAGGGCTCTTAATCCAGCTGTCTGTGTTTCCCCAGGGGGTCAAGACCCCTCCCCGGCCGTGTCCCCTTTGCATGACTATCAGTTGTGGCTTTTCTAGTTTCCTTGCCTTTGTGCATTTATTTTTGGCCCCTGCACATTTCTTCCAAATTGAATCCTGCCCCAGAACTGAGATAAGTTCTGGTCTCTTGGTGCAGAATGATTTGAAAATGCAACATGCACCCGGAGATGTTGTGGGTGATAAACAAGGAGGTGTGAGAACATGAAGAGATGTCGTCAGCTGAAAGGGTTTTGCTTTGCTTCAGATTGAGTGAAGAGGGTTCACATTTCAGTCTAACTGGTTGCCACAGGATCATTGTGAGAATTGGCACCGTGTGCCTCCAGTGTGTGAAACGGCCTGTGCTTATAGGAGTCCCATAAAGTTAAGCCTAGTCCTATACACTAATAGTGAATTTAATCTGCAAGTGTGAATTCTTACAAGAAGACTTACATCTCATAGGAACCAGTGAGGTATAGTGGCTACAAGTACTGGAATGGGACTCCAGAGATCTGGTTTCCAGTCCCCCTTGGCCATGGAGCTCACTGGGAGACTTTGGGCCATGGACTCTCAGCCTAATCTCCCTCACAAGGTTGTTGTGAGGCTAAAATGGAGAGGAGGAAGGCCATGTAAGTCACACCAGGTTCCTTGTAAAAAGGCAGAGGGGAAAGGTGAGGCAGATATTAAATGAAATAAAATAAATATGATGGAGGTGTCAGCATTGCAACATTTGCAAGGAAACATTTTAGCGGACCCCCACCCCAAGGAAAAAACGGGGACTCAGAGCAGCATATCCAGGGGACACTGAAGATTGAACGCTGTAGGGGAAGCGCCTGACACCCAGACTGGGAGTGACAGGAGGGAAAAAGGAATGGAGCTACCTGGAAAAGGGTATGGCAGGCTGGAATTCCAAACTGAAGCAGACTTGGACATTTTGTTTCAGATCCCTCTTGTTCAGTAAAAGTATTGAACTGCTTCAAGGAAAACACGAGCTCATGCTTTTGTAAATAAACCATTGCAAATTTCCGTCGACCTGTGTTTTCCCTGATGTCTCCAAGATGGCTCTACGTTTTGCAGAGCTCTGCAGTCTTGGAGGTCAGAGTGGTTGATGCCAGATTGAGTCATACTTTGAGCCAACTGAGGCCAATGGGGCTTGAGTTAGTCACAACTAATTTAACTTCCATTGACTCCAATGCCTACTTAAAAATGACTCAATCTGGATGGAGCCTACACATGGTCTGCTACCGGTACATTGGATTTAGCTATTTGGGGAATATATCATTACCTTGTTACCATGCCAGAACCCTCTTGGACTTTGCTGTCCAAGTTAAATGAGTTCTCAGCTTCAGTCTGATTGTTCCTGTTCAGTTTCTGTCTCTCATGCTCTCTCTCTGTCTCTCTCTTGCTCAACTGCTAGTGCCTTCAGCAACAATAACAACGGCAGGTGTTCTTGGATTACTCACAGCTGAGCCCTTCACTTTGCCAAGTATAGATAGTAAGATATGGTCCGTGGTGCTCCTAGAGACATCCAAAGGAAACACGCCATCCCATTTTTAGCAAATTTACAATTACACTCTAAAGTAATAATAAAAAATAATCACAGAAAAATAAATCAAGATAAAGTAACCCATTACAAATGCTAACGTTCATCTGAAATATGCTTAATCTTCATTCTTCCAGCATCCCTGGTTTATGCTTCTGATGTAGGGTTGGTTGGGATGAAATAAGCGTGCGGCTGTTGATTAAAATGAGGGTTCAAGAAATTAAAAGCAGAGGCAACCTGGTGGGGCTCTCTAGCTAGGGCAGCCTGCCCTAGAGAATGGAATGGGTCACTTATGATGGAGGAGCAAAAGGGAACTTTCAGTGGTGATCAGTGGCTGCAAGGCATAATGATTACATAGCACCATCCGTAGTGGAGACACTAAGCCTCTCCATCCTGTTTGAGGAATACAAGTGGGAGAGTGCCACCCATGTCATACTCGGAGCTTCCTGTGAGCACCTTGTTGGCCACTGATGAATGGAACGCTGGACTACGTTGTAGGGTTCGGATTAACACTCCAAAATGGGTCTTTCCAGAATCGTGGATTTTCTCTCATGGTTGGTCTGGTTCTGCAAAGCAACCTGAGACTAGAGGAAGTCCATGAAAGCTCCAGATGCCTGGCTGGGCAAACAGCAACCTTCTCCATCAGAAGCCCTGCTGGAGGCAAAAGAGGGGGATATGAGCAGGCATGCCAACTGCCATTCTCAATGAACAGACTTCTCACCTGCTTGTGGCTGCCACTGGTGGTGGCACATACAGAAATGGAGTTCCAAGAGTGGCGTGCCAGCCACCATTCCTAGTGACCAACCTTCTTTCCCGCCTGCTGCTTCCAGCGGCAGCAATGGGTACAGAAGAAAGGCACTGCTTGTGCATCATGTGGGACTCAAGTCCTGGCAAGCACCCCAAGAACTCTGGTTGTTTGCAAGAAGCTCAGTGTCTGGGCCACCACAAAGAGGACTGGGGCCTGGGAAGCCAAAACCAGGGAATCCAACAGATTTTCTACACAAAACAGATTCCTCACACGTCCCTACTCTGTAGACCTTTGGTCAGATCCAGCAGGGCTGTAGTAATAATTTCATGAGCCAAGCTTCTCAATGTATGGAAGCACCTTCTGAAATAATTGCAGCATTTTAAATAAAAATGCAACACATCTCAAGACAGCAACCAGGTGATGTATGTGATGGATGGGGAATTTCAAAGACCAGCTCTTGCTTCTGGTGGGTCTTGATCTTGGACAATCCTTTAAAGGGAGGACTGTGAAATAGGGCACATGGTCACCCCTAATTCCATGTTGGAAGACATTCTTCAGGATTAGTGTGCTCAACTGCATCTCTGATTTCATGTTAGTGCTTCTTCATGGTGACACCATCCTAACCTTTGATTGACCATAGGACTTCATCTTTGTAAAATTTCCTATGAGTTTTTTCTTCTTCTTTTTAGTGCTCTAGTTTTGCTGCCATGAGAAGGAATGCTAATACTTCTTGTGAGCATATTCCATGTTCCAAATTCAGCAGTAGAGATTTTGGAATAGTCTGGATAACCGATGACTAGGGGTGTGCATGTGTGTATTTGTACAAGTGTGTGCTAAATATCACATAGCTAACTGGAATTTAAAATTTTGGGTATTCCACCAGCTATATGAGAAACTAACAAACTTCTGACATAGGCCATCGTTGGACATACTGCAAAGGCATTTCCCCCCCAGCCAACTCCAATCCCTCTCCTGCCTTGTAATTGGGACGTCTAATGTTAAAACTATTGCATGTTTAGGGAGAAAAAGTTCTACAACCCCCCCAGCTTCTCCAGCTGGCTGTTCTACTTTGTGGATGCTGGAAGTGGTATGATGTTATTCTGTCTAAACCCACATTGTTTCCTAAATCAATAACCTAGGAGAAGTTTCTGCAAATACGTAATGTTCAATGTCTTACTATTTTCAATCAGAAAAGCTTCTGATCTCTCATTATTTGGAATCAACAAACCAATCAGGCATTACATACTGGATGTGATAATACCAGAATAGTATGTTTTAAAAAAAGTTGCCAGATTACAAACTCAGGACTGGCATTCATAAAAGTGCACACCAGCACTTTACCAGGTATACTGGCATCTGATTAATTTCTGGACCCAATTCAAATTTGACCTCTGCTGACTTTTAAAGTGCTCAGTGGCTTGGGACCAGAATACGTAAAGTCACATCTGCTCCTCCATCCACTTGGATGCATAGAATCATAGAATAGTAAAGTTGGAAGGGGCCATGAAGACTATCAAGTCCAACCCCCTGCTGTTGCAGGACACCACGTCACACTATCCCACTCAGGTGGCTATCAAGCCTCTTTTTGAATGTCACCAGTATGGGAGAGCCCGCCACCTCTCTAGGCAGCTGGTTCCACTGTCGTATTGCTCTGTCAGTGAGGAAGCTCTTCCTGATGTCCAGCTTGAATCTGGGTTGTCACAACTTGGGTTGATTATTCCATGTTCTACACTCTGGCATCAGCAAGAAGAGACTTTGACCTTCCTCTTTGTGACAGCCTTTGAGGTACTTCTAGAGGGATATCAGAGGCTTCAGCAAAGGTGAAGGTGTCTTTGCTTTAAGTGCCTTCAGCAAAGAAAGTTAGATGGGTGACTATATCAGAGAAGGGCTTCTGGACTGATAGCATTGCACTTAGGGAGTTAACTCCCCAGAGAACTTTACCTGACACCAATGGCTTTATCATTCATTCATTCATTCATTCATTCTGGCACCAGGAACCTTCTTTCTTCCAGGCACTTTGGAACCTTACTTTTAGGTTATCGAGGAAGCTTCATTTACTCATTTATTTCATGTCTATACCATCCCACAGCCAAAGCTGTCTGAGCAGTTTGCATTATTGTATCATTTTTTAAAATCATTTGATCATTTTGATCAATTCCCCTACTGATTTTTGTTTTGCCTTATATGGGCATTTTATTATTTTAAGTACTTGCATGGTAGTTTATATTTTTAGCTGTTCTGTGGCATTTTACTGTACTCTTTGTGATCCATCCAGAGAACATTAATTATTGCTCAGATTAGACGTAAGTGACCATAATAGTTGGGGTTTGCAGGATTGAGGGAGTCTGATTGATTCAGTTTCTCCAACTGCCATGCAGGAGGGAAAAAAAGGTTAATTTTATCATGCACTGAGTTTGTACATACTGGATCCAAGATCATCTCTGATAGTATGGTGTGTTTGTCAAACTTTTTATTTAGGGCCACAGGAAATATAAGGGGTGGGGAAAATCCCACAAAGTACTCCAGATTTTCATTAATCAGTTTCCCCTAATTGACAGGCAGTGGCATAATGGTTAATAAATCTTGCAGACGAGAGAAAAAATAAGGATTGAGCCATGTGGAATAAATTAGCTGTCACAGGAACTGCTCTTATATCAGCAGGTTTCAGTAACATTATCACATCCTTATTATCTGGGTTATGCTTCTCACAGCTGCAAACACTACAGGATAGAATGATAAAGACTCTCCAATTATGTTTCTGGCGTACAATGCAATCATTCTGTTGAACAGGCTCTCCTTTTGGTTCCATGCGTTTATTGGGCAAAACGTATTACAGGCCAAAGTTTACAATTTTGCCAATGCCAGAGAAGTTTTCAAAGAGAAGAAATAACCAGTCAGAAGTGGCATTTGGGATGAAAAATGTGTTCTTGTGATGCACAGTTTTTAAAGGTGCCCCTTGATATTTTTCTGATCCTATTTGAATAACCTTGTTGCAGCAGAGGAGCTGAGAAGGCTAAGAGTTTGTTTTTTTTATCATTCCTGCAGCACAACCCTGTGTATGTCTACTTGTAAGTCCCATGCTGTTCCATGGGGCTTACTTCCATGTACAAGACAGCAGTTGTAATTTTGAGTAACTTAGCAAAGGACGGCAGCATAAAATAGATTTTAAGGGTACCTATCAGGGGTGCTGAACTGTTTTTGGCCTGGGTGCTCAGATTCATTTCAGAGAAGCTTTCTGGGAATGAATCCCAGTGTTGGTAGAGTAGAAGGCAAAAGGGCCGGGGCCAAAACTAAATGGCGTGCCCCAACGTTCCAGCATATTGTAAAGTTTTCACGGCCAGAATGTAAGTCTTAGGAAGTGGCATTTTGGCATCTTGGGATAGGGAGCAAAATGAAGCTGGGGAGCCCTCTGACGTCCATGGTTCAGATGAGGATTGGTGGGACCAGGGGAAGACAGTGTGGCCCCCTGAGAGGGCAGAGGGTTGCATCGGAAGCCAGAGCCTGAGTTTGGCACCCTGGCATGCGTGCAAAGCTGAGACATAGAATTGGGATGCTGGGGACCTGAATATCCAGGTGGTGGTCAGAAGAACATTGGAGAAAATGAACTTTCTTGAATCAATAACCCTCTTGCTCCCAAACAGTTCTTTCCAGTGGGAAACCAAATGTAGATAACAGCTGAAATTGTAGGATCCAGGAAATGCAATTCTGTTGGACTTTGCAGAATGTTATCTATCTGCAGTTTTAATATTTAGGAAGCCTTTAGCTACCGGTTAACTTCAGAAGAGCACCTGGTGCGTACTGGGTATTCTTTTTGGCACCAGATGATTTTTTTTTTCTTTCCCCAGCATTTTAACAGTTTATCTTTTAACTTCTGGACCACTGCTATGCTTCTGTGCTGATTCAGTTGCAACTTGTATTATGGTTTTGTTGTTTCAAATTCATTTTTGTTTGTTTGTTTGCCTTTTAACACTTTTGTTTAATTTTAACTGTTGTTTACCATCCAGAGGACCTAGGCTATTGAGCGGTATAAAAACGAAATAAATAAAAAAAAAACTGACTATAGCTGATTACTACTCTTTAGCTATGGGAGATCTATTTATCAGTCTGTCTATGCAGGCATGAATTCAGTTTTTGTACTATACTGTACTCTTATCAGCTTAGGCTGATTTTCCAGCTGCATTCCTACTTGGATGAGCGGAGCTTTGCCGCAATTATCCATGCGCTGGTAACCTCTTGCCTGGATTACTGTAATGTGCTCTACTTGGGACTGCCTTTGAAGACGGTCCAGGCACTTCGGTTAATCCAAAACAGAGCAGTGCGGTTACTAACAAGGACCGGTCCTAGAGACCATATCCTGCCGGTCCTCCACCAATTGCATTGGCTGCTGTCATTGCCTGGGCCCAATTCAAAGTGCTCATGCTGACATATAAAGCCTTAAATGGCTTGGGACTGGGATATCTAAGGGAATGTCTGTTTCCATATATCCCTGCCAGACCACTCAGATCATCAACGGAGTTCCCCCTTCATGCTCCCCCAAATGAGGTGGGGGCGAATTAGCAAGGAAAAGGGCCTTCTCTGTCATCACACTGCAGCTTTGGAATTCCCTTCCGAAAGGCGTGCAACTGGCACCCACATTATTTTGCTTTCATTACCAAGCCAAGACCTTTTTATTTAGGATTCGTCTTAAGATTATGATTTATTGGCCTTGCTGCCGGTTTATCATTTTATTGTTTTATTGTCTCATTGATTATACTGTGCTTACCCTCCTATTGTATTTATATAGCATTTTATTGTGCTCTCTTTTATGGTTTTAGCTATTATTGTTATCTATTTTTATTTGTATCATTGTTATGATTGCACTGTGAGCAGCCCAGAGAGGCTTCTGGCTATGGCATGGCATGCAAATGGAATAAATGAATAAATATATAAAAATAAAATACAAAAGCATCCATTTTTCAATTTCATTATACACACACACACACGTACACATACTTAGAACATCACATCAAAATATACCATCTCGGGTAAGATAAAAAGAATGTCTTTTTATTGCAAAAGGAAGTGTTGCTAAAGATGTTAAGGCCTTAATAGTCTAAAGAGAGAGCTGTAATCTAAACACCAAGTTTCCTCTTCAATTCTGAATAGCTTGTTCATCTGTCAAGCTCAACACCCTTTCCTTAGATATTATCCAAACCACTTCACCTATTCGTTTTCATTACCCAGAATGCTAAGCTTTTGTATAGATGGCTCAGAAGTTAATTGATTCCAAAATCACAATATACAGATGCCTTATTTTGTAGCAAACCCCTCATAGTTTCTGTTATCTAGCCATTCCATCAAAAAGGATCCATGGACCAATATTCCAGTTCCCCCACAGGCCAGAAAGACCATCTTTAACACAACAAGGAGCTAGCATGTCACCTGGATTTGCAGCAGAAAATTCAGCTAACGTCTCCTGATCTAGAAGCAGACATTTCTGCTTGTTTCTGGGGTTATTCTTTCAAGTGATAGATCCTTCTTGCAGAAAGGAATGAGTAAGAGTCCAGCAGCCATATTGGATATTGTCCACCATCTGAACTTCAAAAAGTTTCTATAAAAGTAAGACATATTTTTAAAAAGATTTTTAGCAAAGAGCATTCAAGCTAAATATAATTAATTCTCAGTTATATTTTTGAGAAAACAACTCCATCCTCAACATTTGCTAATTAAAGCTAAGTTTATAAATTCTTCCAGACGACTTACATATCACATTTTTCTCATGTGTATGCCTCATGCAACATTACTTACTCATTAATTGGTAAGCAATAATGTTAAATACACCCTTGACCTTGATTAATACAGTCTTTCTCCTCTTATAGCTCAACGAACTAATTGACCCAAGTGGTAAGCCTTCACAGTTCAACACTCTTTCGTTAGATATTATTCAAACCACTTCACCAATTAGTTTTCAGTACTTACCCAGAATTCAGTCTGAACCTTTTCATTTGTTTGGTTGTTCTCTCCTTAATACAGTTGATGAAGCTGCCATACTTTGGGCACATCATGAGAAGGAAAGATTCACTGGGGAAGCAATTGTGCTAATGTAAATCAAAGGCAGATGAAGAAGAGGAAAACCAAGCATGAAATGGATGGACTCCATAAAATGCTATAATAAATAAAAAATAAATAAAGGCTGCCACTGCCTTGAATTTACAAGGGAGGAGCCAGGTTGTCAAGGAAAGGACTTGGGGGGGGGGGGCTCTCATTCATTGGGTTGCTGTAAGTCAGAAATGACTTGATGGCACATAAGAACAACACTTGGCATACAGACACCTCCAAATTGCATAAACATTTCTTTTTCCTCATAATTATGGCAACTCTATTAAAAACAGGTCTTTCAGAGACATAGAAACGTAGAAATGGAGTGAGTCAGAAGGGGTCTCCTGGGCCATCTAGTCTGACCCCCTGCTCCAGCCAGCTCCACTCATGCCATGCCTACCATGAGCATGTTCAGCCTATCTTTGAACACCCACACCGCTGGGGCTTCAACTACCTTCCATGGAAGCCCATTCCATGCCCCAGGGGTCCTAGCCATCAGGAAGTACTTCCTGGCATCCAACCCGAATCTTGGTTCCCTGAGCTTTGCTCCATCAGAGTGCGTCCTGCTCTCCACTGCAGGGGAAAAAGGGTCATGACCCACCTCTGTGTGGCACCCCCTCACATACTTCTATGTTGCTAGCAGGTCCCCTCTGAGGCTCCTCCTCTAAAGGCTGAAAAGATCCAGCTCCCTCAGTCTCTCCTCGTATGACTTATCCTCCAGACCAGCCACCATCGCAGTGGCCCTTTGCTGCACTGATTCCAACCTTGCTATATCCCTCTTGTAATGAGGGTCCCGGAACTGAGCACAATACTCCAGTTGCAGGTGCACCAGAGTAGTATAGAGTGGCAGTAATACCTCTCTCAATCTAGAAGCCACACTTCTGGCTATGCAACCAATAATATCCAAGACTGCCCCCACCCCCTGCATGCACACGCGCGCGCGCACACACACACAGAGCAAAATCATATGTATGTTTACTCAGAAAAAAGCCCCAATGAATTCAGTGGAGCAGAGAGATTTGTGAGAAAAGGGCCATTTAGCTGTAGCAGAGACCTTGAAACATGGCCCCAGGCATGCTGGCTTCTCCTAACCCCCAGTCACTTTGCTGTCCCTCAACAGCCATAATAATTTCTCACTGTATTATGTGGTATGCTGAAGTTCAGATTTCCAAGCAGGGGCAACCGAAAGGACCAGGCAGTGCAGAGGGCTTCTTGGCTTGGCGAAACAGACATTCATCGGGGGAGACGGCATATTTCCTGGCATTCCCCAATTGCTTTAGGCCTGTGTCAAGGGCTGCATCCATTCAAGGTCTGTGGTTTCGGGGGAAAGGAAATCCACGTGCAGGATCCAGGATTCCTGAATGTACCAGTGGGGGATGAACACACCATAAGCTGCCCCCATCCCAAAGCGGGGAATAGAAGCAGAGGGAGACACATCTGGCCAGGGCAGCTGATCTCCTCCCAGAGCTGGCCCTGCCATCAGGAAGAGTTAGGCAGCTCATTTGGGCTGGATCTTCACCTGACCTCATGCCATGGTGCTGCTTTGTCCATATCCCACTTCGTTCACCCCTAGCAAAATGTTTGTTGTGCGATAGCCACAGTTTCCCTGCTTCCCCCTACCCATTACACTGATGCTCCCTAGTGCTTTTAGTGGATGTTGCTTGCTTGATGATGATGTTTGCCATTATTGGGAATGTGATGGGGAGCCGCAAAGGAGATGTGTACAGAGAAATGGCCCTTTCTGGTCCCCTGGTTTTTGTGTTGGTCCCCTGGTTAGCAAGACACAGTTGCAAAGGAGCAAAAATGGGATAAATTAGCTGAGAAAAAACGGAGATGGCACAAATGATTTTTCAGGGTAAAACAAAATATTGCAAGCTTATCTTGCAGGAAGGAGAGATATCAGAATGAAGCTGGTCATACAAATTCCAGAATGAAAGGAGAGGGGCCGTGGAAGAAAATGAGCAGCATCATTTGTGGCAGGAATGGCTCAAGCATGACAGCACTGCAAGGAAAGCTTGGTGTAGATCCAGCCCTGGGGAGCCACACGAGGGCAGCAAATGGTGATTTCTTATTCTTACATTTTTACCACCAGGCACAGAGTAGCTGCTCCAGTGCCCCTTTTGTATGCTCAGCTGTTCCCCTTGTACCTGTGTTGTCTTCTCCACCCGCAGAACCCTCTGTGCTAGATTAAAGCCCATCTCAGAACTGAGGCACCATAAATGGCAGCTCCTATCACCCCTCAACACTGTCCACCCTGGCTAGGGCTGATGGAAGTTGTAGTCCTGGTAAGTCTGGTCCTGCCAGAGCAGCAGAAGCAAGTAGAATGCAATCTCTCCTAGGAATGAGCATCAAGAGGGAATGACTATCCAAAGCACTCCTAGAGATGATGAATTATCTGCATCCTTCTGATATGCAGCAAAATTTTCTGCCTCCATCCAAGGAAGGAGGCCAGAGGAGAGCATTCTCTTCATATCTTTGGGCTATTTTTCAGGAATGCTTTGGTTTCGTTTTGATTGTCTTGGATTCTAGTGTATTATTGCATTGTTTTGCCCCAAAAGTGATTCGAATACATTTAATAAATACAAATGAATGAACTAATAATGCAATTACTGTTACTGCTTCTAATATGAAGCTGCAGCTACCAAGGGTCTCTTTAGTGAATGTCTGCTTTCACTGGGCTTGCATGAGTCTTTGATTATATAATTAATTTAGCTCTCACAAGACATTTGTCTTTCTTCCACAGCACAAGGGCTGTTGAATAACTGCTTCCCTTACAAGTCCAAAAGTCAATTTCCAGTGAATTACTAAGTATTAACACTCTTCTTTCCTCAAGGATAGACTCACAGCATCATGGGAAATTCAATTGCCCGGAGGATTCCCTGACCACCCTGCAAGGTACCTAGGAAATGTCACTCATTTTTCTAATAATGTCCAGAGTATATCCAGTGATGAATGGAACTTCCCAAAAACAAAGGGTAAATTCAAAGCAGCATAGCATGGCGTACATTTGGAGCAATTCAGAAATGAAGATTAAAGGTCAACCTTTCTACCAGCAAAAGATTGGATTCAAAGTGGAATATTAAAACCCTGTAGATGAGTGTGAATTCATTAAGCATTTGTGATCTTGTTAACAAAAACTTTCAAAAGAATGAGAAGTGCTTTGGGAATGCTCTGAAAACATAACATATTCAACCATTCTTGGCTATATCCAACCTCCCTAATCTTTCAGCCCTCCAACAAGTCTGAACAATATATTGGATTTTTAAAGAAATAACTCTGGATACATTTACCTATCTCGTTTTTCTGGAAAATAATGTCAGAATAATTTCCAATATTCAAATAGCAACCATTCATGCTTGAGAGCCATTATGGATGGTCAGTTTCCCATGGAAATAAATGGGAATGTTTGACTATGATGCCTTATACTCTAGTTGAATACAGTAGGATCAAACACCCAGCTTCATGTTCTGGATTCCATTCCTTTGGCAGAGCAATGCTCAACCGTGGTCTGAGACCCTGCATGTGGGTTGTGCAATCCTTGTTGCTTCCTCTGTGTTGGAAATGAAAGAGGCTGGTACTCTTGGTGCATGTTCCAAGGTCAAGCAGGTTCAGACTTGTCAGTTGAGGAGGGGCCTGGAAACCAGAATTCCCAGATGTTGAAATGGAAGAAGTGGATGAGCTTATCTCAAGGGCACTTCCCCCAGGTGTTCAGGTAGATGCTGGGAATAGTCAGGATGTACAGCTGCTGGTTGGGGGCAAGGGAGAAGAGCGCCTGCCACCAGCCGAACTTGGTATGACACTTGACCCCATAACGTGACAGCATAGAGCCCAGTATCTCTCTCAATAAGCACAGGAGACAGAAAACACTGCATGGAACAATAAACAGCTTCTAGAATGTCAAGCTCACAGTACCGTCTAGAAATAAGACAACTCTGACGGAAATACAAAATCACACTTACATTTTTGATGGGAATTTGAAAGCCACTGAAAGGTCACAATAATAATGCTGGGGAGGAAATATGTTAATGGTTCCCATCTAAATGGAATTTAGTAAGTTACAGAAGTGAGATAATACAGATTTTGTCGGTCCTGATTCAATACGGAGTTGGGCCCTGAAAGTGTAATGAAGGCTTTCAAAGGACTGGAATTAAAAATTCCTATAATTATTAAGGTACTGTCTGAGCCAGTATCTTACAGCTGCAAGCTGGATGATGGTTTCTTTCCTTTAAAGGAAAAATAAAATAGTTCCTCCAACACAATTTCAGAACATTAAAGCTCTCAGAATATAGTTGTAGACAACAGGATGCTGGTAGAAATGTCCATTTCGACCAAGGTTGGGTTGAACCCTGTCAGAATTTATCCTTCCAAGTATTCATGGGCTTCCTCTTGTGCTTGGTCTGATCTTCCAAAGCTGAGAGGAAGTCCATGCATGCTCACAGACCCATGGCTACGTAAATAGCAACCTTCCTCTTCATCAACTGCAGCAACCCAAAAGGTCCTAACATAAGCATGCTCAAATGTCTTTGCAATGACATTTTATTACACCAAGTCAGTTTCCAATGTATTCTGGCTTAGGGTGGCCAAATGTCCAAGAACCTGAAATGTGTCTGTAGCATCAGAAGTATGTTTTAAATTCAAAGTACTTGTCTGTCAGACCTCCATGTAATCTCCAAGGACACGATCTAGTGAGAAATTCTCCTGCATGAGCTCCACTGAAATGCAAGAGGAGTGTATATCTACATTCTTCCATGAAATCTACTACCTGGAACAGGCTTGGGACCTTCTATGGAGTAAATTCATTCAGCAAATGCAGCAGACATGCAGACAATCAAAGTATGGTTTTATCAGTCCAAAAAGAAGTGATGCCAAGGAAACAAAGTTTCAGGGTACTGAAAGTGGAACTAAGGATGTCCTTCAAGCTGTTAGGAGGTCCAAATGTGGGCTTATTTAACGGTATCATTCACTCCTTACCAAGGTTCAACTGCAAGTTGTTAGTATTGGCTTCAGTTTCCTTCCTGAGAAGGGAAAACTTTTACTCTCAAGGATCATGTATGCTGTATTTCTTGTGACACAGCTTTCCCTCAAATGGCAGTCTATGCCTACACTCAGTAGCACTGGAACAGTCTAGGACTGTCATAGAATCATAGAAGACTTGGAAGGGGCCATGAAGGCCATCAGACCCAACCTCTCCTGTTGCAGGACACCAAATTACACCATCTCACTCACAGGGCTGTCCAGTTTCTTTTTGACTAGGCTACTGCTTGGCCTCCATGAAGAGCTGCAGCCCTAACTGGACTCAAGCAGGGGTTCCTCAGAGACCTCCAGTACTGGAGGGTCCATGTGGCTTCTCTAGAGATTCCTGGAGGATTAGAAGACCCACTGGCTCCAGTCCTCTTCTCCTTGTCTGGGGGAGGTAATTCTGTTCAGGATCAGGGTCAGGCATGGCATCAGCCACTAGATAGTTTGCAAAATGCCAATACCAGTGGTTTTCAACCACCGGTTCGTGGACTGGCACCTGCCAGTCCATGAAACAGCTGCTGTTGTGCGTGCGCACGACAGCAGCATTTCACTCCCCAAGACCAGCACAGGGCTAGCTGTGCTCTTGCTGCTGATTCCCCATGTCTTCCTCAGCCAAGGAGGCTGGGGAGGGGAGAGGCAGTTCCATTGGAACCAGCGAGGCCCTGAAGACCAGGCCTTTTCCTTTTTCTGCTGACTTTTCTACTGGGAAGGGAAGAACTGAAGCTGGCTTGTGCTGAGTGCAGCCAGTCTATGCTGGTGTGTATGGGGGTTTGAGTGGGGTGGGGGGGCGTTCACTGTATTTCATTATTTAACTTTCTGCATATTATTGTACTAAGTAACTTTGATTTTGTATTGCTCTGCTCTTAACATTGTTTCTGAATTTGTATTTGTGCTAAGCATACGATTGCATTCATATTGATTTTGTATTTTGCTACTGTAAATTTTTGATCAAGGATTCTTGAAAAGAAGCAACAGGAGATTTTGCAGTAGCCTTATTTGAATTACATATAGCTTTCTAAAAAATTCAGTTGTATTTAGTTACCTTTAATTTCAATAGTTTATTCTTTTATTAGCATTTAAACTGCTCAGTTTCTGCTTATTTTAGAGAATTTTAATTTTTGGTACTATATTTAAAAACTAATAAACAAAATACCATATTATTTGTATAATGCTTTGTATTTTGGCCTTGGCGGTCCCTGAAATAGTTATCCTATTTTTGCCAGTCCCCAACTGTAAAAAGGTTGAAAATCACAGGACAATACAACCATTGCAGAAATAAATAGGAATTTCACAGGAATTTCAGGTGGCTGACTGGATAAGAGTCAAAAGTGGGTTGCTGAGAAGCTAAGGCAAGCTATCTGTATGCTGTGGGAAATTCTAGAGTTGGCAGAAGTATAAAACTATCTCTATTCCCCCACCCCATGGATGTGGGGCATCCCTACACAATGAGCCCAGCAGGGCAAGTTCAATGGGCACAAATTACAACCCAGACATTTTCACTGCTGTTCAGCTGTCAGGCTCCCCTGATAAGCACCCACACTTCAAAGCAATGGCAGATTTAAACGTATACAGCTTTTACAGTTAAATTTTGGAAACAAGGATGGAAATAAACACCACAGCAGGAGCATGAAGTTATCATCTGTGATGTCTGCAACACCCAGAGGCCAAGCCAGATAGATCCACCTATGAATGGTGCATTCATTTTCCAGATGTTCCAGCTTGCAAAGCTGATGGGGACATTGCCTGAAGATACCCAATGGGCTGCCTGGTGAATCAAGGTCTAATTTCTTGCCAGGAGCTCTTTGACTCTCCATGGGGATATTTGTGCAGGGTTATTCTGTAGAGGACACAGAGCAATAAATAGCTCCATCTCCTTGACTTATCTTCATCTTCCCTCAGTTTGAATATGGGAGCCTTGGACTGGGTTTCTGGCACCATTTATAGCTAGTTTGAAAAAGGTGGTAAGCTAGATCTCAAGTGTAATGTATTTCTGCTTAGGTCAGGAACCAGTGGCTTAAGTCAGAGACAGGCTGACTTAAAAACCTCCATCAAAGACCACAAAAGCAATCAACCAGGCCCATGGCTACTTTCTACGCATAGGACTTGAATCTTTGCTAGAGGGCCTCTTGGAGCTGGCCTTGAAACAATGGCAGCAGTGTATTAGAAACAGTGTATTAGAAACAACTTTAAATTTGCACTTCCCATTATTTTTTAGTGATTATCATGAGTGAGCAGGCAAGCAACATCCATATGAAGGCAAATTCACTGTATTATTATTTTGTTTTATTGATGCATTGTTGGCTTTATTATATGTTATTATAAACCCTCAGAAAGTCCCTGGATTCTGTGGCAGTATGCAAATGTAAGAGATGATGACGACGATGATGTTGATGAATCATCTCGATCTGGTTCTAGATCTATTTACACGGATTTGGCTCTGTAGTGTATTTGAGGTAGGAAATTCCTGCATCAGTCCTTTCATGAACAATTTCCACAGAAGGAGAGATTCCCTGAGAAAGCTTGTGGTGATTTTGCAATACCAGATATTTCTTCACCAATCTGCAAGATGACTACTGCAGAGCAGCAGCAATCTGTGAACAATCCAGTTTGGGGGTAGGGTTCCATGAGATTTCTGTGTCTCGGCTCTCCAGTTTCTGGCCTGCTTTCTTGCTGCTGTGAGTCAGTCTCACCCTGAGCATTTGCATGGGTGTCCAGGAGGAAGTGAGTCCAAGCAAATCTACAAGACTGGCTTGCATGCATACTGGGTCCTTGCGCCCTGTGCAAGCAGAGTTCTGCTTCCACCCATGTGACTTGAGAGCCATGTGAACTTGGCATGCTTTGTGCAAGAATAATCCAGTGGTCCTCAGAGTTTGCAGACTTCCTGGCCAGGATGCAAGGCAAAGAAGTCGGGTGAACAGAAGGGAGAGAGATCCTGGCCAGACCTTCACACCTTGAGGATCCAGGAAAGCCACATCCATATGAAGGCACATTCATCATGCAAGGTTGGGATGCCTAAAGAAGAGTAGATGCTGACCTAGCCCACCGATCAGCATTACGCCATTGCTAGGTTAACTATTTTTTAAAATTGTTGCATGAATGATTTGTGTTGTTATCACGTTGTTCTTCATGTTTATAAACCACCATGAGAGCATCTTCCAGTTGGATCCATTAGCTTTTCTGGTTGTTCCTGCTTTGGACCCGTCTCTTGGAGTCATTTCTTCCCATCACCAACTATTTTAATACATAAAAGCTTTAAACTGTTTATGAGTAAAGTAAACATTTTTGACTGAAAACAAGCTATGGAACCCCCTGAAGTATACAGGAGTTGAACCCAAGGATGCATGCATGGATCCTTTGTTTCAGTTCATTTCTGATCAGAATTTACTCAGTTTGCACCTCCTGGAACTGAATGAGGACGCAAATTCAATTCGCTGACAAAGTCTCTAAATTTATGAGTTTATGATGCAATTTGTAGAGTAAAAAAGCATGTTCAGAAATGTGGTGCTTTGACAAATGCATGCAACCACAGTTCAATAAATATGAGAAGCTACACACATTTCAAAAATGTACATAATTGGCATGTAAATGTATGTAGGCAGTTTTCAAATTATCCACCTATAATGTTCCTAAATGAAGCTTATGATAATTACTCCAACTTCTTTGCCCCAAAACTTTAACCAAGCCATTCCTCTGTAGCCTCCTGACCCATTGGTAAGCACACCAAAACCCCTAAATCTTGTTTCTGGCCTTCCAATGCAACCAATTAAAATACATTATCATGCCTGTGAATCAAGATGTTAGCCGATACTTTCTCTTTTCATTTTACACATATTTCACTCCCATCCAATGAATGCAAGAGACTGCATATGTTTCAAAAATTTGCACGGTTGGAATGTACATTTGGAAAAATGATCTCCCAAATTTTCATGTAAAGATAAAAGCCATGTGCTCCGTCTGATATGGACATTCATCCAAATAGGCCATGAGGAAGAATTTGGAGAACCTCAACATGCTTGAGTTGTGCTGATGCACACATCTCAAACTGAACCTTATCACATCTTGAGAACTGCACTCTGGTAACATAAATATAAACAACTAGTTTTTCAGCACAGAGATTCTAGAGATATGGAAAGACAGAGATAGTTAAGCATGTCCTCAGTTCCTAAGCAATGTTTCTGGGCTTCCATAGCAGCCATTTGAGGTATGTACATTATTATGCCTGTCTTTCTTAAAAGAGATGTTTGTTGACACTTTTTCTTTCCACTTCCTATGCATTTCACTTTGATGATCAGTTTTGTTTTTTAAGCAAGAAACCAAAGTATAAGCTTTAGGCACATTCTCATTATGCCTGATTTATTTTCTCTTGGAGAGTTATCAGAAAGATGTCACCCCAAGGTCACTTTATTTGCAAGTTCTATTGAGTTAAGCAGGTATGATTTTGAAGATAAATAACGTCCAAGGTAAGATGAAGTTTTACGTCTGAACATGATAATCAGGCACAATAGGGGAGACTTGCCCACTTTAAAACAAATATGTGCAGAAGCTCCTTTCTTTTATGAATATTTTAATCTCTTTAAACTCAATAAAATGGAATTCAAGGTTAGCACAGGCATTCATGGCCTCATTTACCTTATTAAATGAAGTTTTCAGTTACAAACATTAAGGAATCATGAGCTACGTCCATCCATAAAGATGGGCGATATGCCACCTCCATGTCTGCCTCCACAAGAGCATCAGTTTTGTCTACAAGTAGCTTTGAGTGCAAAAGGAGAAAGTGAGAGGAAAGAGGGAGGAAGAGAGGAATTGGTAGGATCTTTGGGCGTACTGCAGGGTTACTGAACTGAAGACCCTGGGCCAAATGCAGCCCCTCTGAGGCATCTACCTGGCCCTCTAAGTTTCCCAACAGGTTCAGATCTACTTCCCCTGACACCCTCTTGGACTACCAATGACTGGGTGATTTCCCAGTTTCTACACTGTTTTCCTCTCATTCTAAAGGAATGACATGCTTCTCTGAACACTTACTTGTTGGCAGGAAAAGCCTTCAGCCTCAACATGCTGGTGGTTTTCGTAATATGGCCTCTTTTGGCTTTGGAGTCACCCAGCACTGGAAAGAGGCCCTGGGAATTTTATCCAAAACTGCATTCAGCCCTCAGACTGGAAGAGGTCCTCTTTCCCCTCCAGAGTTGGGCCTTGGCATGTTTAAGACACCAAGAAGTCCAGAGATGGAGCCACCATTTTAGTCTTGTGTCCAACTCTCTGTACCTTGTGTCGAAATAATTCCGAGCCCTGAGTTGGAGTGTGCAGTTCATCAAAGCTGCTGTGGTCCATGTGTGAGGCCTGAGTCAATTGCCTTAATCTTCCCTCTTCTCAAACCCCATTTGCCCAGGGGTGAGCAATCTGTGAGCAACTTGTTCTGGAGCTGAGAATTAACTGGATTGCCTGGGCTCATCTCCCCAGATTCTGGTCCACTTTGCTGTGGCTAAGAGCCCAAGATCTTGGTGTTGACCCAGTACTCAAGTTGTGCTCACGAGGAACTGATCCTGCAAAAATGCTGCATCCCTCAAGCCTGTGTTTGTGCCACTGCCTGTGATATGGAAGACGTTTGCAGATTGTGCAACCTCTGTGAGCATTCATGGGCATCCTCTTACATTCCAACATACAATGGTGCCCACAGAGCTCTCCTGTCCTTACCTCCTTCCTAAACATTGAAAAATGTTAAGGCATCAGGTTATTTTCCCTGCTCCTGAACCTGCCATCTATCAGCTATTGAATGGGCAAGAAGAGAAAGCAAGACAATGTGGTAGAGAAGAGAGTAAGAATGAGGCTGGAGGAGTCTGGAGCAAAGGAAAGAGGTGGTGGAGAGAAAGAGCGAGGTTAGAGGCTGGTCATGAAGAAGGAGCAAAAAGAGGGAAGCCCAGTCATGACTCCATAGCTGGTGCAGGTCATTCAGCCAAGGGGCTACATGCTAAAATGAGCCACTGCATTCTGCTCTAATTCCATCTTCTGAAGCAGCCTTAAGGGCCGCCTTGCATAGAACGCCTTGCAGTTATCCAAGGGGACCAGTGCCTGCATCCCTGTGGCCAAGCTAGCTTGTCCTGGAGAGTCTGCAGTGGACAGACCAATCAAAGATGGCAAAGGGTGCTCTTGGGCACCAGAGTCACTTGAGATTCCAGCCACAATGATGAATCTAGGGGTACCCCCAGACTCTGACCCTGATCTTTTGGGGGAGTGCCATGCTTTCCAAAAGAGGTCACAAACCCATCTCCCAGATTCAGGATCCACTCATCCACAGGACTTCCGCCTTGCCAGGATTTGGCCTCAGTTCATTGGCTTTCTACAGCTCATCACTTAATCTAGACACTGATCCAGGAGTGGCACAGTTTATCCTGCCCCAGTTGTCCAAGGAGATGTAGTGGTGTGTCGGCAGCATCTTGATAGCACTTGGCTCCAAACCCCCTAATGACCACTTTCAGGCACTTCATATAGATGTAAAATAACACTGGGAGCAGGATGGCACCATGCTAATCCCATAGCTCAATTCCCAGAGGTCTGGAGAATAGTCACCCAATGTTACTTTTTTGGAGTGGATCTCACAAGTAGGACTGGAACCTCTTAGCACAGTGCCTTCAATAGCTTACTCATGAAGTTAATCCAGGAGAATCCCATAGCCATGGGATCAAAAGCAGATATGAGATTGACTAGAATAGAGAGCTTTTGTTTTGGAATATTTATTTAGGCATTATTACAAGGCAACAGCATTTTCAGCCATGCAGGCACAATTCTTCTAGTCCCCCCACATTAGTTAAGAGTATTCCATGTATATCTCATCCCTTTCTGTCATGCCTTCCTTGGTTTTAATTTCCCATCCAATAGAAGGCAATAATCAATACCCCTTCACTGCATATGGTGTCCTTTTGAAATGTAAATGCCAATGATGCTATTTGGCAACATTTGCTCAGTTAGACTGCATAGTATAACTCAAATTGGAAATTGTTTTGAACTTTCAAATTTGCTTTATGCCATTACACTTTGGATTCCACGAATCATTTGCCTTTCTGAGTGCTGTCATTATACTTTCTTGGGAGATGGCTCACAAAACAGAAAATAGCCAAGACTAGAAGTCAATGCAAACCATTAGCTGGGCAGTACTGGAGTTTGGTGGCCACCAGATTTTTGTCAGCTGATTTTTGAATGGCATAAAAATGCAGCAACTTGTCAGTCATTTCAAATGCAAGCCTAGGGTCTCTCAACACTCCCTGCAGTGGGAGCAGGGCTGACAGGATCTTGCAGAGTTCCTGCTCTGGGGTATTGTGACCTCAGAGCTGGGACTTCCACTGTGAAATCCCCCCCCCACCAGTACACAGACACCCCTTAACCCCTTACAGCAGGAATGGAAAGAACCATGCTGGCTGCCTCTCTGAGGTTGGAACTTGGCCTTGGAGAGAAGGAAGAGGGGCATGCTGGGAGAAGGCTGTGGCCAATGGCTTCCCAATGGATTTAGACAGCATGGCAGAGCAACATTTTTATTATAAGCCACTTTAAATTATTTAAACACTTTTAAACATCATTGTTTTATGTATTGCATGTTATTGCTTTGTTGTATATCTTGGTGTCAACTGCCCAGAGAGTTTTGACTATCAGGTAGCATAGAAATCAAATAAATAATAATGACAACAATGGTAAAAAAAACAAAACAAAACAAAAACCCACCGTGGCTTGTTCTATTGTCTGACCCCAGCCTTTGTGAACTTCTTTGTTTGAGAGAACAAACATTGTTTCTTCTGGCATGCATGTTGCCCAGGGCTCTGCTATTCTTTCCTCTGCAGCTCACAGCTATTTGGATCTCAGCCCTTTCTTCCAGCCACTGATTGCCTGTACATTGTTCCTTCACTCTGCTGTGAGGCTTTCAGGCAAGAAGGAAAGCTCATATGCCTCAGAACTTAGTATCTTCCTAATAAACAAAAGAATCAGTTTTGAAAAACATCACATATCCTACTTAACTCTGCTCCATTTTTCATAAGGGTTGAATATTTAGCACAATTCAGCTGAAGAGTCCAGGTGGTAGATGAGTTTACCCCAGATGTACTTTTTTAACAGAGAGTCAAGAACATATTGTTTTGTGAGCCGCCCCGAGGCTTCAGCGAATGGGGTGGCATAGAAATTTTCTAAACAAACAAACAAACAAACAAATATTGGAAGCAGCGAAACACATCTGAAACTGGTGTTAGAGCACTTCTTTTTAAAATAAGTGATGTGTTTATGCCTATTTATTTCCCTGCCTCTATATGAGGTGTCTGGATATAAAATCTTGAGAGATTTCCTTGTGGGAGAACAAAAGAAGCTGCATGCTGAATGAAGAGAGAGAGAGAGAGAGAGAGAGAGAGAGAGTTGATTGCAAAGGAATCTTCAAAATTTTAGGAGACAGTTGGCTCTGGTTCTCTATAAGTGCCATGATCATCGACAAAAACCCTATGGACAGGGACACTGAAATCCTAGGAATGTTGGGATTTTGTGCTGCTGGTAGGATTTATTGCCCCAGGATACTTGAGCCAATGATGCCGGCCTCTGATCTCGGCAGTGTCTAGAAGAGATCTCAGATGCTTGCAAAAGGGAACAGTGGCTCCAGGTGTTTGCCAGTGCATTTGTGTTTAGCTCAAATATGCAAGATAAATCTTGAAACATAAAGAATGTGGATTTCACACATCTTGGATGCACATCTAGAACCACAATGATGGGGGGTGGGGGGATAGTCCTTGCAGAGGACATATATTATCAAATTACAGACACAATCCTATGCATAGTTAGATGGAGAA
The DNA here is from genome assembly GCF_004798865.1 of Varanus komodoensis. Lineage (NCBI taxonomy): Eukaryota > Metazoa > Chordata > Lepidosauria > Squamata > Varanidae > Varanus > Varanus komodoensis. The sequence continues at coordinate 10,093,012 of NW_025335317.1, forward strand.
AGTCCTAAACTCCAAACCTTCACCAGCTTGCCATATAGACTAGGGCAGCCTTGCCCAACCTGGTGGCCTTCAGAGGCAACTCCCAGGATTCCCATCCAGCAGAACCATTTAAGATGAAGACAATTCTGCCACATATAAATCACTGTGGAATCTTTTCCAGAGGATAGTCATGTCAGTCTATCATGGTAAAAGCAACCGCATGACATGATTAAGTGCCACGAGTCCCTTTGTAGCATTTGCAGTCTTGGATCCCAAAGTTCTAGTCTTTGCAAAAATGCCAGCCCAGTAACTCAGACCACCCACCTACTTCAGAAGTAGTCGAGTTTAGTTCAATTATCAAGGTACTCTGACTAGCTGGAATCTATTAACACTCCTCTTAATGCTTTTGATTAGCCAAGTCTGAATAGTTGATTAATGTTCTCTGTGTGTGTTTGCTCAGAAACCTGAGGAATTCTATTTGATCATGTTTGGCCTTTGTTATTTTAAATGTGAACGTACAAAAATGAGAGCGATAAAAACCTGAGAGACAGAGAGCCCAGTTACGCCTCAAAGGTAATGAGATCTAATTCCCGTGCATAATTCAACTCATGAACCGGAATATTATAGAATTTAATGCTCTATCTGGCCAATGTTCCAAGCTTTCTGTTGGTGGAATGCTTTGAGAATGTAGCTGAAGAACAATTCCATTAAGTTGAAATGGGTGAATGGAAAGGGACAACTAAAATGTTGACGGGCAAGCACTTTCCCTATTGCATATGGATCTTCATCATTCAGAAAAGGACATATAGTATGCACAGAAGAAACAGGCCTTAACTGAACAGGAATTTGCCTTATTTTGAATTCAGCACCACCTTCACAGATTGGTGGCACCTTTGTAAGCTTTCAGCCTTGGGTCTTTCCCTATCTGGAGACAAGAAGGACAAGAATGACTGAGAGTCCAGATGCAGAGAAATGTTCTCTCTGCTTGCAAAACCTATGGATACGTCCTGTTCACAACCCCAAATATCCCTGTGAGTAGGAGAATGCTTCTTTCAAGAAAAAAAAAAAAACCCATCAAAAAAACCACAGATTCTCCAACAGGCATGCAAATTTTGATGAAGAAAAAATGCAGTCGTTAAAATTGCTCCATCTTATGTTTAACTAGCTAAGCTTAAGGAAAGGCATTTCAATCTTCCTTTTTTTCCTGGGGACAAAAGCATGCTGGAAAAACACCAAATAATTGGCAGTCAGAGAAAAGGGTTGGCCAAGAAGTAATTAGATTGGCATTGAGTTTAGATCGTCCAGCAGTCTGGTGCCTCTGGAAGCTCGCAAGCAGCGCTTGGACTGTATGGCAACCCACTTGTGCTTCTCCCCAGTGCTGCATTTAGTATTACTTAAAGCAGGGGAGTTGACTCAGAACCCACAGGGTCAAGGCAAGCACATATTCCTGCTTTTCTTAGCAACATATTCGTTATTGTAAGAGATGTGCAAGAAGTTGTCTCAAGTCTAGTTATTGAGCAGATTGGAAATAAAATTAATATTAATAATAGCGACAAGAACAACAATAATGGGTCTTTTACTGAAGTTGATGTTAGTTCCATTGCTACAAACGCACTGTTATTTCCATTACTTATCAACTTCCAGAGCTGATCAGTTACCAGAATAACTTCCTTGCTCTAATGCATATTGCAGCACACATTTGGCCATGCAGCTGACACGGGGATATCAAATGTGGGGAAGTGAACCTTTCTCAATCACGCGAAATCCATTTTAAGCAGTGCTTCGAGAAATGCCTAGAAAGTGATGGTGTTGATGTAAAAGGTCACCCACATTAGTAGCTTGCAGAATGAGATCATGGGAAGGAATTATTCACAGCTGACAAAAACCAAACAAACAGGAGAAAAGAAATCAAAGGCAGGAGAGGAAAAGGAATGATTTGGAACCATTTCTTTTGTTAAAACAACTCCTCCTGATGAGATTAATTTGGAGCTGTCTGTCTGCTGTTCTCATCTTTTCATGGGAAGCAGAATGCAGAGAGAATATTTCCTTTGTTTAACTTGGTTATTAGATTTGTATTTGGCAGAAAGATTTAACAAAAGAACATTCAAATATGCTCAATGTGTACAAATGCTGAATCCTGTAACAGGCACTATTCCTGAGATTTAAAGGATGTTTTGGAGCTCTTCCTGAGTCAGGCGTCTCCCAAGGATACAACAGCTTGAAATTGCAAGGCCTGAGGAAAACCTGGGAAAATGCAGAAAAAACAGGTTTTCCACACATCTCTCTCCACCCTCACTCAAGGTTTCAACATGGCGGGGAGGGGGAGGAATTGGTGTGGAGTTGGCAGAGGACTGTTGTGAACTATTTTCTCTTTCAGGATTCAAAAATAAATAATTTTTAAAGCAGTTGTTTAAGTCAGCGTTGTTACAGACAATCCATGTTTCTGTATATCTTTCAGATTTCAGATGGAAACTTTAAACTTTTATTTTGATGTTAGTAATGTATCGGTGATCGAGACATTCATACAGGGGCAAAAGGAGGCTGAAGTGAGATAGCTGTAACTTGCTGGCTCCAGTCTTGTCCCATCCCCATCCCTCAAAATGCCCTTCTTACCCCATCTCTGAGATTGCTTTTATGACTCTGAGAAGCAGCCAGCCTGGCTCTTTCCAAGCCAGCTGCAAGGTGTGGGGACAGTGAACTCAGGGACCTTAGTGCTGGAAATGCAAGGCATTCTGTGGTCTTCAGTCTACATAAGAAGCCATGGTCTGTTGTGTTGTCTGAACGTAGTGGTATTCCATTATGGTAAATTTGGTCCTTAGAAGCCAAGGTAAGAAACCATGGTTTTGTTCTATGGTTTCCCAATACTACCATGGCTTGTTGTTTTCTCTGAATCCAGAATCATGGATCCACAGTCCTGGTTTCCAACTACTACAGAATCCAGACTCTGTGTGTGGACCAGTGAGGACTTTAGGCAACATAGACAGGGAACAATGCAGCTTGGGATTGAATTTCAAGCACAGGGGTTGTTTGGAAACATGCAAGCAATGAAAGGACTGAGTGAGGAGGATGGAAACTACAATAAGATAGAAACCACTTGATTGTCTGACAGGTAGATCATGGCAAAAACCACAAACTGAAGACACTCTGCAGGGCTGCTTATTGTATTGTATGAATACAGGTACTGTTTGTGGACCACTGGATTGCTATATAGATATGGTAAGCAGAGAGTAATGAAGTACAAATTATGAAAGAAAAGTGTAGCCACAGCCAGCTAATATTTTGGTTAGATTTGTATGATAGTTTGTAGTACGTTTCCTCATGAAAGGAATGAATGATTTCAAGGTTCTGTTTTCACTGCAATTGAATTTTTAAAATCTCACATTCTTTCCATCCTGAATTTGAGGAGATTTACAAATATTGGTAAATTCTTTACAAAGATGCACTGTACTGAAATGCTCATCCATTTGCACCAGCCAAATTCAGTCGATAACAGCTAATTGACACCTGACATAATGCCCAATATACTCTTTGGGCTGATGGAACGTCCTTTCAAAAAAGACAGTTATAACCTGGTGCTGAACAGATTGTGCAGCTTGAACGAGGCAGAGCCTGTTCAGTGGGGACCTTGTTCTACAGCTGGGGGGCCACCACTGAGAACGCCCTTCTTCTAGTTGTCCCCAGATTGTTTTTTATTTTTTTTAATCTCCATTTTTTCCATTCCAAGTGCAAACAAATGAGCAAAGTCTGGTGAAGTCTTATATACAAACAGAGAATTGAAACTTAGTTCTCACTTATCCCTACCTATAACCTTTGTCTTGATCTTAAAGAGATTAATAATTTCAAGTGGAAGTGACATAAGAATGCCTAAAGCGCCAAGTTTTTTTCAGGAAAAGCATTTTTGAGTTTGCTTTTGTTAAGTAATGTCCTCGGCTGATCCTCTTGCTGTATTTTGTGGTGCCGATAGAATCACAGATCAATCATTTCCTCCTTTACCAATGACAGGCCTGCTCTAAACCTTTAACAAGTGACGAATTAGGCACATTAGAAACCAAGTCTTTTATACTGGCTAATAAACCACTCATTCTTTTGATTTGCTTCAGAGGATAGGAACACGTAATTTCTCTAGCAGGAAGGAGGAAGTACAGGTTTATTTTTAACATTCTGTGCCCTCTACAATTCAGATCAATAGTTCTGTTCTTTCCAAAAACTGAGGTGAAATTACAGCCTTCTGCTTATGCACATAGAGCTACTGGAGAAACTCACATCTTTCTTGGTCTCCTGTCTTCCTTTTCACTTCATTAGGCATAGATGTGAGGCCCCTGTACTCATCTCTTCCTGTGATTGCCGTGACTGATGGTAAATCCTAAAAAGCCCCAATAAATCAAAAATCCCCTGCTGAATTGTGTCCCTTAGACCTGATCCCACGCATGTTCACACACAACAAAGGTCTACAACTTCCAGCATGGCTCAGCCAGCCCTGGTGCTGAAATCCATCCCCAAAATGCCTTCTCCATCATAGAGCACCCTGAATGGTCCCTACAATGCTCCAAATAAAATCCACAATGGATATGGAGCCCAGCTGGCACAGGAATCACCAGACTTCCCTGGTGGCGGGTCTTCTACTTTGCCTAAATGCACAAAGGATTGTGCCCTTAGTGGTCTACAAAGTCTACTGGATTTCTTGAAGACTTTTATGAACCAGCACTTGGAGACTGAGGCTTACAATGCTTTTAACACTTTTGGTGTGGAGACTGTTGACACTCTCAAAGGCATGCTGCCCCTTCTTTGTGTATCTAGCCAATGGGGAGACAGACCAGTGGATGTGAGCAAATGCCTATTGGTCATACTTAATATTCTTCAGGTGCAGGATGGTTAACATTATTGTGTTATTGACAGCCATCTTCACATCCAAGTCACTGTGAAAAGCAGACAAAAAAAGATACAGTGATTGGCAGCTGACTGTGATTCATGGGTGAGGCCCAAGGCCTGCAGCTGGGATAGATCCTTGGGTGAGAGACACCTAGGGAGAAGATGGGAGAACCTGGGTTTGGCTGCAGCTAGATACCTTGTTGCCAGGATGGAGGGATAAATCAGGAGCACGAGGGATGGGGCTTCCATCTCCATCTGGATATGTCAACAGGCCAGAGGTACCTTGCTGAGTAGCTCTTGCTAGACCTCTACTCTGGCAAGACCCATTTGCTAGGTAATGTAGAGTAGGGCTGCTGGTTGCTATTTTCCTTTCAAGGTGATGGACTGAACCTCTGGGGACTCTTGGAATTCAGGGTTGCATTTGCTGTGTTGCATTTCTTCCCTTCTTGTTATCCCTCTCCTTTTCCCTTCCCCCAAGAGTTTCCGTTGTTCATCCTTTCCTTTTTGTGGTGCTGAATCACAAGTTGTGCACCCTTTGCATCCGGGGCCAGTGCCAAATGAAGGCATGGCTGGCCATGTGCCAAGGACCACATCCCAAACTGGGGCCACTTGTGAAGGCCCCCAGAGTTGCTTCTCTTCTTCACCTTTGCAACCTGCTTGTTCACCCATCTCTTGTTCTGACTCAGACAATGGTGGTGATGAAGATGGAGAGAAGATACCACTGGCTCCTTGGTTACTGACTCTTGCCTCTCAAGCAAGCAGGTGGTGGCAATGATGAGAGAGAGGGTGAGGAGGAATAGCAGCCGGTGCCCCTGGTGGTGAGAAGGTAGGCACACTGTGGGAAGGGATCCATTGGCTGTCTTGTCCAAAGGCCTTTGAAAAACTGGGGCTGCTATAGTATGCATATGTGAGCCAGACTAACATGAAATGATTTCTCAGATCAACTTCTACATGGGGAGTGGATACCACCTGGAATCTGGTAGCCTAAACAGCATGATGTCTCAGAAATCTTCTCACAGAAAAGCCTCATCATCAAACTGGTTATGAAGACAAAGCCCCATCCAAGGCTGCCTGTTCTATACGGATATATTTTAAGCAGAGATTTCCATTCAGTGCTGCTACCTGATCTCTGAATTAAAAGAGAAATTCATCTTGCTGGACTGTCAATATGCTCTAAAATTCACTTTAAAAGATGAAAGTTGGTATATTTATATAGATGACTTTCTGATGTGGATGAAGCAACAACAAATGTTTGAAGCTAAAAAAAAAAAATGCTCCATAGAGCAAGAGATGGAGAAGTCAATACAGATTTCCATCGTAGCCTCATCACTGTCTGAATGCAGAACAGATAATAATCTTTGCTGGGGTGAAAGGTTATTCATACTCCACATTTCAGCTGCTGTTTTCCTGCCTCCGTCACTCCTTCCGTGCTTTTGCTAAAGCACTGATGATTCTTATATCATTCAGAAAGGGATGGACATGGGCAATAAGGCTTGGGCTTCTCAAACATGCATAGCAATGAATGCTAGAAACTTGCTAATAGATGGGGAAGAAAGAAATAACTACTTAGAGACAGTCTTTGTGTGCATTGTAGGGAGCTCTGCTTTACACTTGATTGAAGTTAGCAAGAATTGCATTTGGATTTCATTATACTATTTCAACAACCTCAGATATGCAGATGATACCACTCTCATGGCAGGAAGTGAAGAGGAAAGAAAGAGCCTCTTGATGCAGGTGAAGGAGAGTGCAAAAATTGGCCTGAAACTCAGTATTAAGAAAACTAAGATCATGACATCTGGTCCTCTCACCTCCTGGCAAATAGATGGGGAAGAAATGGAGGTAGTGACAGATTTTATTTTCCTGGACTCCAAGATCATTGCAGATGGGGACTGCAGCCAAGAAATTAAAAGACACTTGCTCCTGGGGAGGAGAGCTATGGTAAATCTAGTCAGCATACTAAAAAGCAGAGACATCACCCTGCCAATGAAAGTGCTTGTAGTCAAGGCTATGGTTTTCTCAGTTGCAATGTATGGCTGTGAAAACTGGACCATAAGGAAGACTTAGCACTGAAGGATTGAGGCCTTTGAATTGTGGTGCTGGAGAAGACTCCTGTGAGTCCCCTGGACAGCAAGGTGATCAAACCGGTCAGTCTTAGAGGAGATCAACCCTGACTGCTCTTTAGAAGGCCAGATACTGAAGATGAAACTCAAATACTTTGGCCACCTAATGAGAAGGAAGGACTCCCTGGAGAAGAGCCTAATGCTGGGCACAATATTTGGCAAAAGAAGAAGGGGACAGCAGAGAATGAGGTGGCTAGATGGAGTCACTGAAGCAGTTGGTGTGAGCTTAAGTGGACTCCGGGGGATGGTGGAGAACAGGAAGACCTGGAGTAATGTTGTCCATGGGGTCGCGATGGGTCGGACACGACTTCGTGACTAACAACAACATACTATTTCAGCTGCAATAGATGGGTGTTACTCCATACAACATTGATTAAATTTGAGCCCCTTTCCTCTATGGAATAAGATTATGCTCTTCATTAGCAGAAGTTCTGCTAGAGCTGGTTCTGGTACTGGGAAAGGGGGAATGATGCCCAAACTAGACATTGGGTGGGTTCAGAAAACATGACAAGCCCCACTGTGTAGATAGCTACTCACTGTGGCAAGTTTTCCCCAGAGTTGCTGACAATGCAAGGATATTGTGGCTCTGGAGACACCTCCCCACCGAGTGGGGAGTTGCTTGCATAAAATTTGCAGGTGCTATAGAAGCAAATTTAGAAATAATTGCTAAAATTTAAATAGAGAGACAGAACATTTCTCCATTGCGTGGAAGACTGCAACTCCTGACTAGTCTCCATGCTTGTTGAGTTTAAATCTTGGTGGGCAACAGAGGTCCAGGTGCTGATTCTTGATGGGCAACAGTCTTATGTTTAAATCAAAATTGGACTGCACAGTCCATCAAATAGAAGACTTTAAGCAGAGGATGGTTTTCTGATAGGCTTTCAAATAGAGGACTGTCCTCTGTAAAAGATCATGCACAGCCTCTCTACCAAAGCTCACATCACCATCTGCTTTGGCAACTCCTCTCAGGTATGATAGGCATTTGTCATGGGGTGGGGGTCAGATTTTGTTCAAGAAACAGGTATCCAAAGTGCCCCTGGGCACAGGAAGGAAGTTACGCAGTAAAAATGATTTACTGTGCTGCCTCAACTCAGGTGCAATAACAAACCAGGGTTAGTTAGCCATGAAGAACCTGTGAAGAGAACCCATGGTTTGTAGTTGAGTCGTGAACTGAGTGTTCATGGTGAACAAACTATGGTTTGCTAGTATATCCAGATAATGAGATGACCTATGTTTCAGCACCAGCAACTCACATGTTAATGACGAACCAGAGCAGTCTTCCTTCTAATTGCTTCCGAGGGCAGGCAAGGTGAGGGGAGCACCACTGCTGTCTCTGTTTCCCGTGTCCATCACGCTGATGCCACTTTTGAAATAACGAAATGCCAGTGCTCCCTTTCTTCGAATGCTACCTCTCAAGATAAATCAGAATGATTCATAAGAGTTCAGCCTGTGCCGCTGTGCCAAAACATGTGAGCGTGTTGCAACTTCTTCAAGCTCTCCTGCTTTGTGAACAGTTCACAGCACAAAAGGTAGCCCCAAACAGCATGGATTTGCTCAGACAGACAGTTGGCGTGCCAGGCATGGAAACAACAGCAAATGCCCATTCCCTGAAATGGGGGGAAAAAGAAAAAAAGAGGAAGGATGGAGGGAACAAGTTTGGGGTGCCGGGAGGAATCTGAGTTTCTGTTAACTTATCACTACTGGCAGGAACCTCACCCTTCCGGTCCCGTGCCTTACTGTTGTCAGACTGTAATCAAAACGCTTGGGGAATATTTGATGAAGCATCAGAAGCTTTAGCTCAGACACTGAAGCAAACGTGTTTTCAATATAACGAGTCACAATAGCAAGCAAAATATGGGGTCTTCCACAATCTGCAGCTTGTTGTCCTTCTGTGAGTGGTCAACAAATGGTGGCATAAGAACTCCTGCACATGTGCTGATGAACTCATGCTTCTCTGCAAAGACATATCTGAGACGCATCTGGCTGGGAAATCAGGCAGGTGGCAGGAACCAGAGAACCATTGTGGTGCAGTGGATTGAGTGTTGACCTGGGACTGGAGACACCTCAGTTGAAAACCTTGTCTATCTGTGAAGCTTACTGGGTGATCTTCATCTGGTCACTTTCTGTCAGACTAAACTACCTCATAGGATGCTTGTGTAGGTACTAATATTGAAATGGCTATCCTGTGTTCCTTGGGGAAAGAGCAAGATAACATGAATATAATAATCAATCACAAATGTAATAATCGATCACTTGATTATACTGATGTCTCCTTCATCCTTGCAAGGTGGCTTATGTAATCCTACTCCTCTCCATTATATCCTCATTTTATATCCCTATGAGGTCAGTCAGGTTGAATGCCAGTCTCCCAGTGACTTGGCTTCATGCCTAAGAGGCAACTAGAACCCACCTCTCTTGAGTCCTTGTCCAACACTCCAACTACTACACCACACTGGTATTAGGAGGAGGAGGAGGAGGAGGAGGAGGAGGAAACAGCATCTCCCAGGATACCCGTGTGATTACTTTGAAAATGACACAACTGCATAGCCTGGCACTCAAAAGTTCCTAGGTTACAGGAAGTGTCACAGTTCCTCACCCTGTCATTGGAGGAGCTCCTCTGATGTCAGACAGGACTGTGCATGCCTATGATTTGTTACCCGACTGATAAACAAGGAGGGAAAGATTCTCATATTTCTGCAGTTAAGAAACAGTATTTGCTACATCAGTCAGTGTAAGCATTTCATACATTTTATGGAATTTCTAAAGGTATTGTGTAGTGCCAGTTCATGTTTTTCAGAGCAAATAGGTCCTTAATTGTATAAGGTGGCAGAAGACGACCTGGGGACTCCCAGGTCCCAAGTGAGTCCAGATTTCCAGGGGCTTCTTTCTTGTAGAAATGACACATGGACCTCTAGTTCCTAACAGGAAGATTATTTTCTGTGGCCTGAATATGGCCACCTGCAACCTCTTTCTATTGCCTCAAAGTTAGATTCTGGGCCTTGGGGCAGTGGGAGAGGCAGTGGTAGCAGCTTGCAGAATTGAGGTGTGCGTGGCCTGGTAAGCAGGTCTCTAGGACTCCTTTTGCTCAGAAGCAAAGATCGCTGCACCTACATCATAAGACACATCTTTTTACAGATGGTCACAGTCTCAGGACAGCTGGCAAGCCATGTGTTTCAGCTTTTTGTTATACAACGCGCGGGGTGTCAATTACCAGTTGAGACTGGTGTCTACAGTGTCAGCTCATGACAATATATTCATTCTGGGCTTCAGCTGGAATTGTTAGGGATCTATCCATCATCCTGAACTGCAGCCAGCAGTGCAATTCAGCACCAGGTAGAGCTCCTTTAAAGTGCCGAGTGAAGCACACAGCAAGTACACAGCCCTGCTGAGAAATGTGGACAAAATCTTCTTCAACCCAGAAAAAGTGTTGTCAACTTTTCATAGCAGAATGTCCTCAACACATGGATTTTACACCCTCAAAAAACAGAAACAAAACAACAACAACCACAACAAAGCCGACTGCTTAGCAGCACCTGCTGTTGTTAGCCAATCTGGTTTGATGGGGCATCAAACGTTCCTTTGATGGACCGAACCTTATTTTTTGAATGCCTCAGAAAACTCATCCTTCAAAGATTTTGCATTACTCAGGAAAGGTGGGAGCCAAACAGTCTTATGGAAAGATTCTTGCAATAATATGATCACCCATTTCACTGTGCACCAGCTTGGCATTCAGTTACTTTTGGGTGACAGTTCTAGCGGCTTTCAGGTAGTCTCCAAGTTATGAACTTCTGAGTTATGAACAACCTGTACTTACAAATGAACTGCCATGAAGCTTCTTAATTAGAAAAAAAAAAATACTGCAGAAAATCATCATTGCCATAGAGAGAGAGAGAGGAAGTGAAAGGGGAGAGAGGGAGGGCCTGCAACGCACACCTTCCTGTCCCACCAACCCAGAGAGGGAAATCTCTACAGCATTTCCTTGCTTCAAAGAGAGGCACTGGTGAGTTTGGGTGGGGGAGTGGGCTATAAATTGTTCATGTTTTTTTCACATTCATGGGGGTCCTGTGCCCCTAACCCCCATGAATGTGGGGGGCTGACTATAAGTGATCCGACTTACAAACAAATTCAACCTATGCATTTCCATTTTCTCAGGAACAGAACTCATTGGTGACCCAAGGAGTGCCTGTAGTCCCAGGATCTAACAGATCTCTTTCTTGCCCCGGTGCTGTCTTCTGTCTCCAGCCATAATGTGGTAGCTTCTCTCTGGTGTTAGAAGATCCTATGCCCAGTAAATGAGAATCACAAGGAAGCTTTCGTAGAAGCAAACTCTCCAGGAAGTCCCACAGCTATTGGTTTGGACAGCTTTTCCTAGTCACCAAGGGAAGGTGTGCTTCATTGCTCTCAATCCATACATTGAGTTCACAGATTCTGCATTCTAGTGAATGCTGGTGCTGCAGACAAAGAGGGCAGAGCTATGAATCGCAGAAACTAAGTTTTGGGAAGGGCATGTCACCCTTTAGAATTCGGAAAATGATCGTGTACAAGCTGGGAAGTTACCAAACAATTTGCAGACGGGGGAAAGGGAGTGGGGCATGATCTTCTGGGGAAGCCCTGAGGGCCAGACTGGGACCCATGGCTGCGAAGTTCAACACTGCTGATGCTTTGCAAGCTTCCATGTGAACTGGGCCTATAAAGAATAACCCTTTTCAAGGAGTTTCCTCTTCTGATCACCAGCTGACCTTCATCCTTGGATTTCTGCAGTCTGATGCCAAGAGAATGACATGCAGAAGAGACAGACTGAAGGGTCTGGACAGATGCATCAGTGGAATTATGCAGAGGCTCAAGGAAGGCCAGACATAGGAACTTCAGTGGCAGGATGTGGCAGACATGACTTGGGGAGGAGAAAATGCATGCTTCCGAAATGGTTGTGATCGGGATGTCACACAGGCTATTTTTATTTTGTCTCTCCATCCCCCTCAACTCAAGATGTCAGAAATGATCTTGTAATATTGCTACTGCCACTGCTCTGGGCTCCCAAGTTGGGAACCAACTCCCCATCCTCCCCAAAGGAAGCAAGCTTTGATTTGGTCCCCCCATCCCAGCAAGTGGCAGCAGAGGCCTGAATGATTCTTCTAGACACAGACACTGTCAATGGGGGACTGCAAGCCCATGCCCAGGAGGGAGGATTTGGCCCTTAGCATTTAAATGAGGAAAGGCACATCAGCTAGACAACCAGCATGGTTAAGACAATGCAGTCCATCTTGTCTCTTGCATTTTGCCTTCTATGTAACTCTCAGGGGAAGACTTACTCCTGCACTGGCCATTCAGTCCTAAAGACACAGGGATGTTAGAAATCCCCCTGGCCCTTTCCTGACTCTGCAGTAGTAACTGAGAAGTCTAGTTCATTGCCTGTATGTGTGCATTTGTATTCACTGTATGTGTGTGGACTTTAGACATGCCCAGTTTTATTGCAGATGGCAGGAGCAGGGCAAGACAGGTGAGCCAGTGCTGCATGCTGAGCACGCACATCACCTTGTGAGAGAGGTGGCAACATTATCCCTTGGAGCCCCACCCTCACCCTCCTTGGAGCTTCAGGCTCTGTCCTTCCTTCCTTGTGCAGAGTTTGCAAAATGCATTGTGCTTCGTGCAAAGGACTCACAGTACATAATTCTGGTGCCAAGTATGCGAAGCACGCAAGGCTGGTGTGTGGAGGCAAGAAACCCCTTGCAAAGTGGGTGCTTGGGAGGCATGTGTGCAAAGTGATTCTTGTTCGGAATCACTTCCTGCCAGGTACACAAGTGAACGTGGGGTGGGGTGCAGACACAGGGCACTGAGAAAGTGGGCTGGAATCTGGGCAGTCAAGCTGAGGAAATCTGGCAGATCCCCACCCCAAACTGGATTCCTTACACTTGGGCGTTCACAGGTCCATAGGAAGGGTTTGCAGAGGATCAGAAAGATGGACTGGGGCAAAAACAGATGCATGGCAACTATCTGGCTGTGGAAGAAGCACCTCCAGCTTTTCTAAAAATTCATTTCTCTCTGTGTGTGTGTGTGTGTCTGTGTGGGAGAGAGAAGCTGCATGCTGAATGAAAAGAGAGAGAGAGAGATTGAGAGAGAGCTCAGCATGAAGCAAAAAGCTGAGGCTAAATTATATTGCTTGAGGATATCTGTGGAAACGTCTTTATATATAGTGCTAATGACATCGGGAAAGAAAGTATTCTTCCCCTTGTGTGGGTGTTATTTCTTGCTTCTGCGTGCTTCCCTTGCCGACACTGAAGGTGACTCTCAGTGCTGAAAAGGTTGTGCAGGCCCTTGTGCAATGTCAGAAATGTGCAAAATGCAACGAAAAATTTAAATGAGAAACTTTATCCCACGTCTCACAAGATTATATGTGTGGGATGTGATCATGGGGTGTTGGGGGGCATGCTTCAAGTTTATAGGGGCACCCAAATGAGGACTGAGTCCACCTCCACCTCTACATGCCCCAAGTCTTCCAAAAGTTTCCTGTTTTCTTAGCAGCACTTTCCATGTTCACTGCCTGCCTCTTATGCCTCCTTTGTTTCTACAGAATACCACTCCAGCATTACATCATTCTTTCCTTTGAAGTCTGTTCTTACCCCACCCCTTTCCCTAGGCATTTTACGTGTCCCCTTAGCTTCCATCCTCAATGGAAATACAATCCAAATCTGTATAATTGTGCACACTTACCTCCATCCTCTCTTATCCTTTCCTCTTTTCCCTGCCCTCTCTTAGCTGTCTTCCCCACTGTTGAAATTTAGATTAAGTGCCTGGGGGAAGAGATCTGTCCTCCCTCTACCTCTGTTTTTCTGCAAACTATCATGCACATGAATAGCACTGAGCTATGATATATGCTATTATATAAACAAGGTTAGGCTTAGGAATGGCAATTTTTCTGTCCCTACATTAGAGAAACTTCGGAATTTGTTCACATTTGGGATCTAGGTTCTGGCTGATTTTATACAAACCACATTCATGCCAATGACTTCTTTTGCAGCTCGTCTTCGTTCTGACACCAGATTGACACCGGTGTTTATTCAAAGGGTATTAAATAGGATTCTGAGAAGTTTGCCTTCTAAATGGAGTGAAGATGGACTAATTGAGGCTTTCAGAAATGCCCCCTTACTGGAACCTCAGCTGGTATGACGACTCTGAAAGTGATGCTCAAAGACAATTATGTTGATAAGAAGTTGAATCTTGCTGGATTGTTTCTGTCAGTGTTTCAAACATATCCAAATGTATCCTGTACACCGGAGAAGTTGATTGTCTCCCATTCCTTGATGCCTTCATCCTATTTGCTTTAATTTTGTACTGCTAGCCAAAGCTCTCTGGGCAGTTTGCAAAGATTTCAAGAAATAAAGTATTGTGCATAATATCAAAGAACAGTTCACCTACAAACATAGAAACTGACAGCAGATGCACAGGCATCCCCCACCATTCCCCTACAGGTATCCAAACAAGTTTCCATGCTCTGATTATCTTCTATTTTATTTATATCCTGCCTTTTTTTCTTTTCAAGGAACTCAAGGCTGCTTACATAATTCTCCTCCTCCTCTTCTCAGAAATATCCTCACAGCAACTACCCTATGGGAGAGGTTGGGCTGAGGGTGAGTGACTGGCCAAGAGTCACTCAGTGAGCCTTCTGGCCAAGTGGGGACTAGAACCTGGACCTCCCATGTCCCCAGTCTAACCCTCTGACCACCACACCACACTGGCTCTCTGTCTGAGAGAACTACCATATGCTTCCAGGTCCCTGGGAGCAGAGGAAGGTTTTAACAGTGCTGGCACCTGGTGGGCCCCACTGGGGAGCTCATTCCATGATGTGGAGAGGGGGCTGCCAATTAGGAGTGCACCTACAGAGTTACCTCTCTTTGGAACAGATTGGGTTGCTGCTGTTCTTGCAGGGCAGTTTTCAGTTTCCAAAGCATTGCAGTTTATGAGCTCATTAACTGCTACCTCAGTCCTGTAAGGTATACTCTAATTATGTTCGTGTTACAGATGGGAGATCAGAGGAATAGCTCTTGCCAAAGATTGCCCAGTGAGTTTCTGGCTCCAGACCAAAAGAGACTTCCCAGCTTACAATTCTGGCCACAGGGATGACATAAGTAATACTGATGGTCTTTAGAAGCATTTTGCAGGAGGCATTCCTCTCATTAAAATATTGTACAGCAGCAGGTGGAAGGAAGGCTGCTGTTCCCCTCTGCTGTGTCCAAAGAAGCAGAAAAAAGGGACTGCCTGGCTGGAAATGCTGCCAGTTGGCAAGGAAAGTCCATGGCACTACCGGGAAATTTTGTCAGCTGAAGACTTGGTTCACACCTGCAATTCACAGTAACAGGCAAACACCTCAACGGTTTAAAGCAAAAAGAAATAAATGGGCTGTGCACAAGGCCCAGAAACTGACGGAGCTCCGTATTAATGGGAAGGAGCATGATTAAAGAGTAAAGCCTGAGTAGGCAAGATGTAGTGATAGGCACCAATTCGGATGACTTTGAAAGTGGATCAAAGAACTGTATGGAGGAGAAGTCTTTTAATGGTAGTTGTGATGGGTGCGTGTTACCTCCAGTCTTGGAGTGGGTGGTTGTAGGGACTGTAAAGAAGAGCAGGTTGGGGGCTTCTTGCCTAGGGAAGTATTAACACCTGGTACAGAAGCCTGGCTGCTGCAGCCAGGTGGTGATTCAAGGAAAGCCGGGCTTAATAGCACCTTGAATGCAAAAAGCCCAAAGTGACTGTAAATTACTTTCAAGGACAGGGCTATTCTCACTCCTCCCCAAGGCCAGGAATTTCAGGCCTTAAAGGGTATACAATTCTCACCTGGGAAATATCGGGAGATGTCACCCCATGAGTCATCTGCTTGATCTAATTCAGATATAAGCAGAGGACCAGGATAGATCAGGGTTCCTCTCCCAGAAGAGGTTCTCTGTAGCTCCCGGAGCCTCTGCTGAACAACGCTGTGCTGCTCTACAAAGGAGAAGGCTACGTTGGGTGCTGTATATCGGGTTAGTGTGAGGAACAGCTAGCTTTGCTATTTTGGGTCCGAGGTGGCCAACTGGCCTTGGGGGTCCCGGGGGCAGCTAAGACTACGTGGGTTCACTGAAAGTGCTGCTCTCCAATTCCATTTCCCCTTCCCTACCCTCTTTGTTGTGTATGTTGTGTGTTATAGCATTTTAAGACCCTCTACCTCTATCTTGTTCATTCTGTCTTTTAATAAATAAGTTTTTCCCAACCCTTTGCATCATCATATGCGGAATCCAGTGTCTGGCACCAGGATTTGGGGACCAGGGAAGCAGGGTGGGAAGTTGGGCCCTGCCAGCTGCAAGAAGGTGGGAACTCTGGGGCAGCTGATTGTTACCAGGGTCCACGGGCAGGAGGAAGATGCTGCATCATGGCTGGTGTCCCATGGGCAGCTGGTTGGCCATTGTGTGAACAGCATCCTGGACTAGATGGACCTGTAGTCTGACCCAGTAAAGCTCTTCTTACACTCCTAGACAACGTCAGAGTAGCTTTAGGAAACACACTCTGTGTAAGCACTGCATGTATACCAACGTGAGAGCCTGGAGGAATGTTGTCCATGGGATTATGGTGGGTCGGGCATGACTTCGCGACAACAACAACAACGTGTATGTATGGGGCTGGAATGGGTGACTGCACGTGACAGAGTACGAGCACAGACTAAGGCCGAAGAAAAGATGCTTATGAAGACAAAAAAAACACATCCAAGTATTTGTGCAGATTCCAGTTAGAGACTCCCCCCCACCCCCACATTCCCATCCCACCCTTGGTTGTTTTCTGCAGCATGATACGTGCACACAGTTTGTATGTCTCTGTCCAAATACTAAACTTACATTTCAGTGGATATACTCTTGAGAGACACCAATTCTAAATTTTAGCAGTGTGGGCTTAATCCAATTTATTTACTTGGCATAGGAAAGGGAGGATTTTCCATTCCGGTGCTATGATTGTTTTTCAGACATAAGGTGAGGTGGTCAATAATCTGTTCAGCTGACAGTTTTATTCACTTTATTCCCATCGCAAACGTTTGCTTCTTCTGAACAATTTTATTATTTTTGCAGCTCTGGTGCTCACAAGTAAGTAACTCGCCCAAGATCAAGGGACTCATCCATCCCGACACCTCCACAATTCAGCATGTGGTGGAAAGTTGCATCACAGGAATTATTTCTCCCTTCTTGATCAAGCATCACAGACATATAACTTCCTGCAAAATT
Organism: Varanus komodoensis; assembly: GCF_004798865.1. Lineage (NCBI taxonomy): Eukaryota > Metazoa > Chordata > Lepidosauria > Squamata > Varanidae > Varanus > Varanus komodoensis. Next base: position 10,110,221 of record NW_025335317.1, read on the forward strand.
TCATCCATTGATTGGTTGGTGCCAATTGGGCTCCCATAAGATTAAACCTCTGATACGGAGTAAACTGTCTGAAACTGTAAAAGGAAGAATGAAATCAGACAGTTGATCGATGCCAAAACCACTGTTTTTGGTTTTGTTCACCACTTTTATTGTTTTTTTATATGAGTGCACTGTGTGTCTCAGACGTTCTAGTGGACAGGCCAAATAGAGACAGGAAGGAGGCACTTGTAACATGGGGCTCTCTGGTGTGTTGTAATTGTGAGGTAAGAGCAACAATGCCACATCAGACCAAAGAGTTATCACGTCTACCATATAGGGTCAAATGTGGCCATCCAGGTGCCTGCTAGACAGAGGTGTAATACTCTGGAGACAGCCATCATGACTAGCAGCCACTGATGACCTTATCCTTAATTAGCCCAATCCCCTTTCAAGTTAGTGGCTGAGATAGACAAATCTGTCAATTTCACTCTTTCTCTGTTGAAAACTTTTCTGAAGTTCGGCTTGGCTCAAATGTTGAGGATATCTTCAATTTTAAGTTCAATTGGTTCCAAACTTATAAAAGTTTTTGGAAAATTCACATGATAATTCAGAAGCATTTTTGTACAGAACTTTTCTCCCAGTACATCCATTCATGCTTCCAAATATGAAAATATTTGGAATATTAATAATGCCAATTCTCTACTTCCATCTATGCTTTTGATAATGGTGTTCTACTGGAGAATTTGGAGGTGGGTGAATTTTGAAGGACAACCAAGTTTTGGTTTGCATAGTGGTGTGAACTTGCAAGATCAGGTAAGCATGTATATTAATAGAAGAACAGAACAAATTTCTCCTACATTTCTAGTTAGTGGCCATCACTTTGAGCGTGGAAATCTCCAGTTCAAATGTACTACAGCCATAAACTCATTAGTTAGCTTTAGGCAAGTCACTGATTCCAGCACTCTCCTCCTCTTCCCTGCCAGTCAGAATAGCTTAACATGCTTGCTCATATAAGCAAATTATATTTCTTTACTATCACACAATACTACTTGCTGAAAAATCCTAAGGAACCCTAAGATGGTTCAACATGTGTTTGGAAGGCAAAAGAGCACAGGATTAAGGTTTGCTGTTGATTTGGCTTTTCTCTCCCCTAAGCCCCATAGCACAGTTCAGTAAGAAAGAGGGCTTTTTTCCTCTTCTGGTTCCCAAGGACACCCCCCGCTTGGTCTCACAAAGAAGTCAAGCTACTTGCGCAGAGCAAAAGTCCCTCCTATATAGGGCAGCCATGATGCAATGGATGCTCTTTCTGTTCTGGCCATCAAATTATGCCTTATTTTAAAAAGTGAGGCAAAAAGGGTCAAAGCCATGACTCCCTGGACTGCAGTCTACTTTGCTGTAGCCCTGAGCCTGAATTTCCGGAAGGTATGCCCAACATTTGCGCAGTGCTCAGCAGGATCTGAGCCCCACACACTATGCAGGCAGTGCCCCTCTTCTGTGTCATGCAGAAGAAGTTTCCTGGTAGTACAATCACCGCCCCATGAGCATTTGCAGACTCCCTTTCCGCTCAGCTTGCTTTCTGGGCCAAGCACAAGAGGAAGTCTGCAAATGCTAGAAGGACTGGTGGCACTGGGTTTCATCCCAACCCCAGGCTTGATCCTAAGTCCCAGCTTAGTTTACCATCTCACACAAAATGGAGGTTTTGGAGCCTCCAGGATATTCAAAATGGCAGCAAGGCTGAACTTTTGGTAATAATATCTTTTCCTGCTCCCAATAGAATCCCCACTCAGGCCTTTGCAATACTTGCAGTGTCTCCACCATGTGGCTGCATGTTATCCATTGTTTTGTGTTCTTCTTCCCATATCCATGTTGAAAAGCCCTGTCAGAAAAGGTAGAGGGCAATTCTGCTTTTCAATCAATGGCACTTTGTTCCTATGCATTTTGCTTGGTGCATCGGGTTTCTGCATATATGGGGGATGGGGGGGAACAATAGTCATTGTTCCCAGAGAGATCATTTGCTTCAGCTGCGCATCCTGCCCCCCCCCCGCCCCCCACTATGTGTCATGATCCCAGTTGCTGTGGAAATGATTAAGTTGTCATAAACACAACTCAGGTGGGAAATAAGCACTGGGAACAGAGGAAACCGAAGTCCCACCTCTCATGCAAATGATTTGGAAGTAAACAAAGGCTGAGGGAAAAACATTAAACGGCTCTGCTTTTGATCTGCGGAGATGCATTTCTAAAGAGGTCCCCCTCCCACCTCCTGCTGTCTTGCTTCTTCCTCCCTGCCCCTGAAAAATGGGCTGTGGACTCATGAAATTCCATGGGGGGGGGGCGGGGAATTACGGCAGTGCTGCTTGCATAGACGGGGCTCTTCACTTCATGGGTGCGCAGCCCGTTCACTGTCATTGTTTTGCCAGCTCCAAAGAGGGTTCCTTCCCCACCTCTGCCTGCACTGAATGTGTGGAGGCAGCTTGCTCAGGCACCCCCTCCCCTGTGCCAGACCGTGCCATGAGCAGACCCCGGACTGGTGCACTGCCCCTCCTCTCTCCACCCAGCAGTACAGCCAGCTCTCCCCACAAGAACCACACCCCAGTGTGAAATATGCCTTTATTTCTGCAGCATCGTGGGGACTCGGGTGCAGGGAGAGAGTGGCTGTGCCACAGAGAAAAGCACTCTTTTCCGCTTGTGCATCAGCTCTGGCACCCTACAGCTGTGTTTGCATAGCATGCCCCATCCTCCCCAGCATCCCGTCCTATACCAGCAGGCTTCCAGCTGCTGGATGCAAGAGCTCCACTTCCACAATTCCCTAACTGTGCATAGCAAGGGGCCTCGAGAGCCCCTCATGGAACTGTGTGTGTTTTTTGAGGACTCATCTGCACCATGGCCTCATCCATCCCCCACTTCTCTCTGTAGGTCTCTCTGATGTGTCTGCTGCTAAGAAGAAGCCTGACATCTATGCTGGAGGCTGTCCTGGTGGAACTTCCATAGGTTGTTCTCCAAGGTCCATGGGGAAACCCATGGGATTTCTCCTGCAAGGTCTCCTGCACCTTACACCTGGCAGGGGGATGGATGACAGCAGGGCTTGTTGGCCTGCTGGCATTCCAGTCTGGAGGAATGCCAGGCGGGAGTGGCAGGAAGGCAGAGCCAGGGGTCACCAATATTGGGCAGGATGCACCCATGGCCTAAGATAGCTGCCTATGTTTCAGTAGGTCACCTCTTTAGAAAGCCAAGTTTGCCGAGAGCCAGACATAAGGTACCCACCATGCATTCTTGATTTCAGTGCTTGCCTCCATCCTTTTTCTTCAGATCCAAAGTTCATTCATCTTGGGGCAAATCTCTTGTACAAGAAAGCCCTTGGCATTTCTTTTCCTTCCCAGAACCTCTGAATATTCAGTGACTACAGAGAAAAGGAATCACCTTAAGTTGTCTGAGCGCAATTGTTCTTAGGAATTCAGAGCCAGAATCTTTTAGCGTTGACTTTCCACCAGCAAACTGCACAGGAATGCCTCTATAGGGGGAATAAGTCATCCAGTATTTCTGCCTTAATCATGGCTATGAAATCTTCATAATGAGTTAAAAGCAGTTGTCTGATGATGTCTTGGATTTTTCTACAGTATTAATCTTTCCCACTCGCTCTATATTCGGAAACTTTGAGGAGGGCTTCAGTGGATACAAATTAGGTTTGTTTTCCTATCTGACAACTCTCCTAAATATGTAATTTTTGCAGGCTCTCCTGATACATCAGATTTAAGTACCTGAAGGTAAAAATTTAAATAAATCCACAGTAATGAGCAATCTTGAGACATGGGAATGGTCTGCCATTTAATTCCAGTGGCAGTGGAAAGTTGCTATACTTCATGTGCTAATTAGAGGGAAATTATTCAAACTGATGGCATCCAGTTCAGTTGCTTCTCCTTTGCACTATGTGGTTCTTCTGAATGGTTTAAATCAGAGTGAGGATCTTCAGGACCAGAGGACAAATCAGGTCCTTCAGAAGTGTCAGGGGTCATCTAGAGATTTTCTGGATTGTGAGAAGGTTTTTCCCCCATTCTAAAAAAAATGAAAGGCCTCTTTTAAAACTTACTTACTGGCAGCAAGAGCTTTAAGAAAATATAAATTGGCCTTCTTTCTTTCCTTCCTTTCATTTATTCATTCTTTCATTCTTCCATTTTCTTGCAGTACTTTTAACCTAGTTCCCAATGGGAATGTATACCCCCCACCCCCTCAAAAAAGCTTCGCTGAAACAGATTTTGGCCCACAGACTGAAAAAGGTTGAGCACACCTTTAACTCTGTGTTTAGCAGCAATGCCTTGTTTCCATTTTTACTCTAGGGTAGGTACAGACCTCAGTCCAGAGACAAGCCATGGTAGGTGTAGGAGAGCTTTGAAGATCTGGACTGAGCCATCAGTGCATACCTGAGAGTAAGAAAAGACCAAGAACTTCTAGACAAAGGTTTCAAGCAATTGTTTTGGCCTCACACTCGCAAGTCAGAAGGAAGCATGGTCTGATTGGCCAGTGACTGGGGGATTTCTTTGCTTTTCTGCTTCCTGTAGTGTGTTAATCTGGACTGATTTGGAGTTAATTGCTCTGTGAACACTCCTCAACACCTCACAACAAAATAATGGCCATCAGGTTTCAGCCAGTGACAGGACCAGAAAGCTTCGTTTGTTTTTTTAACTTTCCAAAGGCATTTCCTCAATGATCCCAAAATGTTCCATCAGAGTATGGGAACACACATTGAGGTTCACTTCTGATTGAAACAGCATTGTGGTGGGAACTGAAGTCCACCATTATGAAAAACCATCTGATAGGTCAGTGTTGTCGCTCTTGAGATAGAGCTTTGTGCATTAGACTGCAACAGGGATCGGAGAAATATAACCATCTTGTTGTGTTAAGCATTTCTTCTTCTTTGCCCATTAAATGCCACTGCACAGCTTTCATCCTGCTAATGAGGCACACATAAATTCCAGGGACATCTCAGAGAATGGTTTGTCATTACCCGGCTTGGCAATTACAGCTAATGATGAAAACCTGGATCTGTTGTCTAGGCTACAAAGTGACCTCGATGTTTTAATGACAACTGCTGTCAAACACGAATGGGATGGCATGGAAATGAATGTGTGAGGTGTGAGAATCCAATATGTCTAATAGCTCATTGGAATGGCTTCCACTTTCCAGCTTCCATCCTTCTGGTCCTGTTCTTCCTCATGAGGATTAATTAAGAGCAAAGCTACAAGATTTCAGCTATAGTTGGGGGGGGGGGGAGCAACCACCCACAAAAGCCCCAGAGTGGCCTCATTAAAGTTGGTGGGAATTCTCTGAAGTGAGTTGGGTAGGGATTGCAGCTTATGTGCCTTACTGAAAATGTTATCATTTTAACATGCTTCTGCTTCACACATTTACATTACAAAAGCACTCAGCTTTGTTCTGAAGAAGCAGGGCTTAAAATGTTGCAAGATGGTGGGAGAAAGGGCTGGGTTCAGAGCAGCTGTGAATCCTCTTTTACAGAATACACTCCTTCCTTTGCAAGGTTGTTCCATCTAAATCTGATTTAAAGATTAAGAACCATAAAAATAATTTCCCATCATAAAAATAATTGCCCTACCTGAAAAAGCAGACCAAACAGATAAATACTCCGGTCATTTGGTCACCGTCTTCCCCTCTAAGCTGAGCTTTACTATATTTCTACTTAAATCAAGGGGTAGTGACTAGAATGGTGGACTTGGGAATCAAGGAGCTCTGGGTTCTGGTTTCCACGCAGTCAAGGAGTGAACTTTGGGCCATTTGTGGACTCTTAGCCCATTCTGCTCACAGACTTGTTGCTGCAAGGATAAAATGAAGCTGCCTTGGGTTCCTTGAAGGGGAAAAAAGTGGGATGATGATAGCACCTACATGCATATTTTCACCTATGCATGTATGCAGATCAATATCCTCTTTTATGGTGATATTTTTCCTTTTTTTGATAGTCCATAAGTATCCACCCTGATTGGGATCAACAGCAAGAGAGTTAATAGATACCCACAGTCACCAAATAAACAGTAATTCTTGAAGGAAGCCAGTCAAGATCCACTCTACAAGCCATGAAATTATTAACGCTGGGTCTGATCTCAGTCTGCTCAGTTCATTGGGCTATGTGTGTTGAATGGGTATGAATCACTGAAATCATACAAATGTATTAGATCTGCAGTATTATCCGTATTATATTTTACAAATAATTTTAAAGATGGGGTTAGTGGTGGAAGGAAACACTTGATTAACCACTGGCTGGTTTTTCTAGCTAGGTTCTTGCAGGTCTCTGACATTATGAACAATGATGATTTCTCTTCATCTTTATCTCTGTTGGCACTTCCAAGTCAAATCCAATGTTTTTAGCTCAGGGCCAATTTTATATTTGCTTTCTTATTCTTGCAGACATATTGTTGGCAGGGCAAAGAATGACCACTAGGATTTTTTTTTCTTCTAAGTTAGATAAAAGGCAACCTGAAGAGAACGGTCTGAATTTTAAAACAGGATGGTGGTTTTCTGGAGGTGCAAATTTATGTCTGGCGATTGACTAGCTGGTTAGCATCTCTAGAGAACCAAAGGTGCATTGATTACCTGCAGTCTGAGAAAGACTTTTGAAGAGCAAACAAAAAAAGAACAAAAAGCCATCTTTCCCCCATAAGAATGATTCTCCATTCACAACACACAATTGTGTGGATTCTTTTCAGGTTGCGAACAAACGGTCGGGATGGAGAGTCACAAAAGGGATCTTAGCAACAAAACACACCACAAACAAGTTCAGAACATCTCAGAGCATTTTCTATTCCTTTTTAAGGAATGGGGCAAGTCCGCTGGATGTCAGATGTCAGTCGCTGCATACGGATGTGTGCCATTCCTCCATCTGCTTGGAAGGGAGCCTCCGTGTGCCGGCATAATACTGCAATCATCATCATATGGAAAGATGAGAGCAGAGCCTTTTTCAGAGGCTGGAATGTTTTCACAACAGGTCGCCCAAGTCAAGGGCTGCATTGCATTGTCAGGACTTTTAAAGAAAGTCTGATGGAAGCAAGGGCCATTTCAGGCCGCTCAACCAAAAGTGGCTCCGTCTTTCACAGTGGAACTTTTTGTACTCAGTTTAACTTTAGATGCACAGAAGGAACAAAGGACACCAATCTCTCATGCAATGCCCCCATCATGGCCTCAGCAATGGAGAGAGAGAGAGAGAGAGAGAGAGAGAGAGAGAGAGAGAGAGAGAGAGAGAGAGAGAGAGAGAGAGAGAGAGAGAGAGAGAGAGAGAGAGAGAGAGAGAGGGAGAGAGAGGGGTGGACCTTGATCCATGCAAGGGGGAAGCATAATGCACTTCGGATGGACTACAACTTCTATCATTGCTGGCCAGTGGCTGGCTAGAGCTGCTGCAGTTGCAGGGACTTATAGTCCCAAACATTTGGATGGGCAAAGTGAGTTACGCGCAGGGATGTGTGAGGAATCCCTTTGTAGATGTGGCCCGGAGATGGTGCTACAGCATATGCTGCCCCAACCCTCAACCTTGGCGTGGTTATGGGTGCTCTGGATTCAGAGGCCAGGAGAAGAGATAGCTGAGGGGAGCCTGCTTTTCTTCCCTGGGGAAAGGGGCACTGTGAAGGCTGCTGGTTTAAATTTGATACAGAGGAGCATTTCCTCTTGTCATCCCTCTATGGTAGTCCAAGGTGGCTTTACTACCTCAACTACTGTTTGTGTGAATAGGGACATGGATGTTTCATGAATTCTAGGGCACCTTCCAGATGTGTTGGACTAGAACTCCCATCATCCCCAGCATGGCCCACTCTAGAGTGCATAAACCTTGGCTGTGGCAGGGGAAGGGGAGGTGATAATGCAGATGTTCACAGGGACCATTTTCTGCACAAGACACACACACAGAATAGATCTGAAGATTTCCAGCACAGAGAAAACTGCATATCAGAGAAAAACCCAACTTGCTCCCAAAGGGCGGGGGGGGGTCCTTTTTCTTGGTATCCTGGTACATTTGTGGTAGCCTTCTTCGGTGTGGTACCCTCCAGATGTCTTTGGACTACAACAAGCATCAGCCATGTCCACTGGGCCTGATGGGAGTTTTTGCCTAAAACATCTGGAAGGCACCAGATTGTGACATTAGCTGGCTTTGTTGGAGTTCACCCTTCTTTTGCATGAATTGTCATAGGAATCTAGCTCTTCTGTGGCTGGAGTTTGCAGGAAAATATCAGAAATGGGTTGACTATGTCTTGGGGAAGCTTGTTTGTTATTATGCCTCTTTTTATGGAGGAAATCCTGATAAGCTTCCACTCCCGCGAACCCCAGGTCTCCTCTTTATATGCATCAGACACCCCTAGGTAGTCTGTGGCTATTAAACAAGAAACACAAGTGCATTTGCCATCATCTGTCTGACCTGAGCACATGTTCCTAGGTACGGATATGTGGTTTCCTCACGTGGCTGAGATCCATGTGCTAGTGGGCAGCTGCAAGCAAGGTTTTAATACCCTGCGGGCAAGTGCAGCTTGCTCCAACTTAAATATTCGAACAAAACACAGTGAGAATTTGTAGTGAGAAGTTTTGGTCCATGTGCCCCCAGCAATCTTCTTCTATGAGGCATAACTTTCAGCATGTCTTTGATGTACCTTTCACATTCTCCTCCTCAGTTATGTCTCTGATATGACTGCAGTGCTGCTAAGCTATTTCCATCAACATCTTGACATTGCAGCCAATGGGAAAAAAGCAGCTCATTTTCAATTTTGAAGACCCTGCCCTTCAAGTTGGTCTTTGCTCAGAGCTTTGGAGCTGCTTTTGTCTTAAGCAGCTCCTCTGCCTTCCTCTCTTCTTTTATCATTGTCACCAGAGGCTATAATTACATCCTTTGATCTCCTTTCTGCCTCCTCCACAAAAGCTCTGGAGGACTATCCTCCAATTCTGTCTTTCTCCTAATGCTTCTACTGAGGTGTGTTTTAAGTTATGACCCATCTCTACCAGTGGGTGGTAATGCTTGCTTTGGCAGGTGGCTTTTAACATCTTCTCAACATAATGGGAGGTCTGTGACAAAACCCACAGGAAGCCCATATTAACAACATATATTTTGGCGATTCAAGAAAATGCCAGGTGTAGAGAGATAGTCTGAAAGAATCCACTGGGTTTCCAGCAAATTAATCTGGCAATCAAAACAATGTTGTAAGAAAGAAAAGAAGCAAGCCGCTACTTAGCCTTTCTTTCTGGTCCAAGGGTTTTCCATATACCTTTCAGTGGCTCCAACATATCAAAACTGCTAAGGCAGTCCTGTCCCCCGGATCTGGAAGGTCTTGGCCAAGAAATCCTCAGTGGTCCCCTCTCCCTGAGGGAGTCTACTTTCTCAATATCATTGGCCACAATGCTGTTCCTGCTGTTCCTGCTCCTTTCTGTTCTGAACTAGAGGAACCACCTACTTGTATGCCAGTCAGAAAGCCCTTGAGAAAGCATTGTGATTCTCCCCAGAATCTGCTCCCTCTTCTGTTAATTGGTCTTCTTGTGCTCATAGAAAGTAATCCGAGCCAAGAGGAAGTCTGTGAACACTTGTGGAAGTCCAGTTACGCAACTGGAAACCTTCTTCTGCAGTGCCGACAGCACAAACAAGGCTACAATTCACCTGTGTGGAAGAGGCTTGCTGCCTGCACCAAGAACTTGGACTTGTGGCTGTGAGAAAATGGGCTGGAGTTTGGGGAGCGCTGAGGTTAAAAGCACTGGATCAAAATGGCTTGCTGTCATGCTAAAAGATGGACTGATGCTATTTTACAGCAGCCTTGGATCACTGGATTGCCATTTCCATCCTGGATCATAGATTGGAAAGGAAGCTGCTCACTTCCTGTTAGATGGGATTCTACAAGCAGAAGTTGCATGAGTTCATCTGAGCTAATGAAATGGAATGGAGTGGAGATGAACACTGACATCCTCAGTTGCAGAAACCCCATGCTTTGGCTGAAAATGCAAGAGCTACAGATTAATACTAATATATTGGGCTAAGTAGAGGAAGCAAGATGTGGTACAGTGTCCTGTTTTTAAAATGCTACCCACCCACCCATCTCTCTCTCTCTCCCTCTCTCTCTCCCTCCCTCCCTCCCTCCCTCCCTCTATCTATCATCTACCATCTAATCATCTATCTATCCTGTCTATCCTATCTATCATTAGATATATTCTCCCAACATAAGGAGAAAGAACTGTGCTTTTAGCTCAGCAGCTTATTGCATCCCACATTAGTAAATGGATTGTATAATTTGTCCTTGAGGTGCATTACATACAGTAGCAATTTTGCAATAATAGGCTGGGTGGGTGAAACTGAAGCACTCTACTAAAAATGACCCTGAATATAAAATGTCATCCCACATTCTTTTTATAGCGATGGACCTCAAAAAGCACTCCATGCCATTCAGCAAGCCAAGAGAAGCAGTGTGGCGTAGTGGTTAAGAGCGTGGGACTGGGACTCTGGCAATCCGGGTTCTAGTCCCCACTCAGCCATGGAGCCAACTGGGTGACTCTGGGCCAGTCACAGACTCCCAGCCCAGCCTACCTTACACAGTTATTGTTGTGGGAATCAGACTGAGAGTAGCAGGAGGAGAATGATGCAAGCTTCCTTGAGTTCTTTGCAAGAAAAAAGTGTGAGCTAAATCTAACAAACAAACAAACATGTTCATTTGCCAAATAATTTATGACCAACATGAATGGACAGGATATTTGGGATTTCATTTTCATACTATGTGAGCAATTCTTTGGTCTTATGTATTGGCACTCTGTCCTCAAAACCTTCTAGGTAACTCCATTGAAGACATTAGATAAAAGCTCATAGCTTAGTATCTCTGAACCTTGAACTTTAGAATGTACAAAGTAGCATTTCCTGGTGTCCAGGTGATACAAGGTTTGTAGGTTTCACCTACATACTGAAGAAGCTGATATCAGAGTACAAGGAAATGGGAACAGAGTTGCTTATTATGGGCCTGGGATGCAAGCCACAGTGTCTGGGACACCATCATATGGCTCTCTTGTGCAAGGCTCACAGTGAAGCATGGAATGGTAGTTACAGAACTCAATGTTTAAGTAATACTTCTTGTCTAGCCCTGCACCTGTCTAGGCTGAGGAAGTTGTCCAGTGGAAGGACCATAACTCAGTGATGGAGCACCTGTTTGGCATGTTGAAGGTTCTTAGTTCAGTCCTCAGCATCTGAAATCCTGGAGAGCCACTGCCAGTGTTGAGTCAGGTAGATCTAAGCTTCCTATGTTCCTATGTATCCAGAACAGGAATAAAAGATGAGAGAGTTCTATGTGTCGTACTTGTTATTCCCACTTTGGTGGGAGGTCCATGATGTCAGTGGGGAAAATACACTATCTGGGTATTGCTGTGGGACAAAGCTCATTTTCTTAGTATTTCTTAGTGTCCAAATGGCATATGCAAACTGCATTGGATTTGGAATCCCTCCCTCTGCAAATAGATCTCTGTATTAAGTAGCAGTACTGGTTCATTGTCATCCAACTAACAACCAGAATGAATTTATATCAGTTTAATATAAGCCACAATAGCAACAGCAAATGCAGAATAAAAAATGTTGGTATGTCTCCATAGCCACAGTCTGCAGCATTGCTTAAAAATCCTGCTGAATCTTTTGAGACAGCACAGCAAATGAGATGTCCCTTCTCATAATATGCTTTCTTTTTCTTTTTTTGCCAGCCACAAGAATGCTGAGCCAATGAATAGTCCTGGATAAAAGCAATAATCTTTTGCTCCTGCACCATGTCACTGTATCAAAGATCACAGGTCTATTCTATCCTGTTTCTGCATTCATCTGCCTTGGTGTGTTTATGTGTGTGTGTAATCACACAAAATGTTGCACTTCATTTTGTATTTGAATACATATTTCTAAATACATTTTTGCTAAAACTATGCATTTCTAAACCTATTTTGATCCCCCCCCCTCCCACTTTTGAGCCAAGAACTACACTGGAGAATTTAAAAAATGCAAAAGTTAGTGGGGAACTCAGCTCAGATCTAAGCAGTAGTCTTAGAAGTATGGACTGGGTGGGCTTGAATTAGAATTAGAACTGTACTGTGTTAGCAAAGAAGATCACACTTCCTAAGCATCTACTACCGTGTGGTCCCTAACTTCTTCCTGCTGTCTCTTAGGCATGCAGTGATGTGAAGATCCTCCCAGAATCTGGCTCTCCTGTGCTCATTTGACCTCTTCTGGCCTAGGAAATGATAAAGCACACAGATGCTCAGGAGCACCAGCAGGTTCCTTCTTTGCACTGCATTTTTCTTGCATAAAGTATGCATGAGTGGATGCAAAAGGCCACTCGCACAGCAGGAATGCGGGCAGCATGATTCTCTAGCTGAATCCGTCAACAGTCGGACTCAATTCCAGCCAGACGCCCATGCAAATGCTCAGCACCCGTCTGCCTTAGAGTGGAAGGAGAGCACGCCAAAGTCCAGGGAGCTGAACCAAGTGGAAGGCTGGGACCTTCCATGCTGAATTCACTGAGAATTGCATCCTGTGTACCTTGTTCCAGTGAAAAACTACTGCAATTGTGGCTGCACTGTTTTGATGGCAAATTCAGCGGGGGCAGAGGAAGAAGTGGAGCCACGAAAGTAGCCCGAAGTTTCCATCTGGCCCTCCTCTGAGACGAATGAGATCCTCATATATGCATTTTAAAGAGTGACTTTCCAAGAAGAGACTCAGTCCTCAAATAGGCATTTTTGAGGGCTATTTTCTTTGTTAGGGTTCTTCTAAAATATAAGAAGCATGCAACTTTAGCATCAGAAAAGAGAGAGAGAGAGAGAGTGCGAGCGCAGGAGAATGAGTGAGCGCTCGTCTAAATATATATATATACGACACCTGGAGATTTTTCTTAAAATACTCTTGAAATGCTTATGGATAATAAAAAATAAAAATAAAAGAAACAGAAGCAAACATTTAAATCTGCATTGAGGCAGACTTGTGATGTGTGACAGCTTGTATCAATTTTCCTTACAGAAAGGTTTAGTGTCATTTGCTCTCATCATATTCATCTTAAATCTTCCAGGCTCATTATAGATCGTTAGAGTAGGGCACCCACGGGAATGACGATTAATCTCTACTTGGTATGTTTCTGGGAATTTGCTGTACACTGTTTACTCTTCTGAGATTTCAAGGTAAATCAGAAATGTTCCAAAATTAATAGCCTGATCTCTGTGTACAGAAATATTTTCTTTCTTTACCTGCTTAAGCTTACAACAACCCAATGAGAAACTTACAGAGACAGAAACTGGATCCTGCTTAGCTATGGTACCTAAGAGATGTTGACAGGTCACTCCTCAACAGCTTTTTTCCAGCCTGCTTTTAAGGTACTGTGGTGTTTAGGGAATCGATAGCACTGGATTCCTGAAAACCAAGTCCAGATGTATTTATGGTTGTGAGCCGCCCCGAGGCTTCGGCGAATGGGGCGGCATAGAAGTCCCCTAAATTAATTAATTAATTAATTAATTAATTAATTCTCAGATCCTATCAGAAATGATCAGATTTGGAAAGGTCCCACAAAGCCATCAGGCCCAACCCCTGCCTGATACAGGGCTCCGAAAGTTAAAGCATTCCTGACAGATGGCTGTCCACCTGCCTGATGAATGCCTCCAGTTTTAGAAAGCCCACTACCTCCCTAGGTCACTGGTTCCACTTCCATACTACTGTAAGAGTCAAGAAGTTTTTCCTGATGTCCGGCCAGAATCTTGCTTTCCGTAACTTAACACCAGTGGGAGGTTTTTTCCCTAAGCTTTGTTGCTGTGTAATGGATTTTCAGAGCATGTGTGTCACAGCTGAGGAAATTTCCTCTTCCCCTTGTTTGAATTCTAGCAAAAATATCCCTGCGTAGAAACATAGAAACAGAACAAGTCAGAAGGGGTTCCCTGGGCCATCTAGTCTGACTCCCAGCTCCAGCCGGCTCCACTCATGACATGCCTACCGTGTGTATGTCCAGCCTACCCATGAACACCCTCACCAATGGGGCCTCCACCACCTCCCATGGAAGCCCATTCCATAACTGTCAGGAAGTACTTCCTAACATCCAAATTGAATCTTGGTTCCCTGAGCTTGGCCCCGGTGGAACGCATCTGGTGCTGGTAGCAATAAAAGGGACCCTCCTCAGTTTAATTGATTTTTTGTGGGGGAGGGGGCAGCTGGAGTGATTTGGGGTAGTAGCCAAAGTTAGTTCTACTTGAAATGAATGTGACATAGGTTGGTCCAGGCTAACTTAAGTCCCCTTCATTTCACTGGTTCCACTCTATCCAGGCCTAACATGGGATACACCTGTTTTGTTGTTCTTCAGTCACATAATCATGCCTGACCCTTTGGAACCCCATGGACAACATTCCTCCAGGTTTTCCTGTCCTCCACCATCCCCCAGAGTACACCCAGCCCCACACCCACCTCTCCAGTGACCCCATCTAGGCCTTCCAGTGTCATAAGTTTTATCTTAATAATTCTGTCCATGGGGTTTTCATGGCAAGGATACTGGAGTGGGTTGCCATTTCCTTCTCCAGTGGATCACATTTTGTCAGAGCTCTCTGCTATGACCTGTCCGTCTTGGGTGGCCCTGCACAGCATATCTCATAGCTTCATTGAGCTACGCAAGCCCCTTTGCCACAGCAAGGCAGTGATCCATGAAGGGGATACTTCTGTTAGAGAGAAAACTAATTGGTTGCTTTTGAAACTTAAATCATAGCAAATTTAAATCCCCTATATACATCTATATTAATATGTGCACATTTCATGTTTATGGGCCTGCGCTCTGAATCTTTTAATTGTCTATGTAATAGCCATTGCTGCATTACAGACCTGGACCCAGATTTTAGTATCCAGGTCTAAAAAGGACTTCTATGGCAGATCATCACTGCAAATCCTACAGCGCCTGCTTCTGCTGGAGAGCTCAGATTCATCCCAGACTCAACACTTGTTGCTATGGGAGAAGGCCAGGGGAGGTGCATCCTATCTCTCTTTGGCACAGGGAACTGCTTCTATTTTTGTTTGTCTGTTACTTAAAAAGAACCATATGGTGGATACATAACTCATTTCTATTCATGACCACCAGTTGCTTATTTTCTAAGGCTATTTCCTACCGCCCCCAACTTCATATCTTACCTAGCAAGAGTTCTGTCTGTGCAATTCTCCACAGGATAACAGTCAACTAATATATTGATGAAACTTCTGACTATAAAGGAATGCCATGGGTTCTCCAAAAGAGAAAATATGATCAAGGAAATACACTTTTAAGTAAGGCAACATGAGCTAGGTGATCTATCGTAAGCCCTGAGTTAGCTATACAAACACGGAGACCTCTTGGGACACTATGGTATTCAAGCCATCAAGCAGGGAATAAAAGTTCCATTTTCCACCTCCAACATGTCACCCAACCTCTACGTTAGTGCAGCATGACGTCATTGTCAGAATTAACTGTAGTGCATTTCAATGTTCCAGTAACTACAACACACCAAACAGAGGTGAATTCAATCCAACTAGAAACCTTGGGAGCAAATTTATGACTACCCCGTAGCCAATTTGCAGACAGCTCACCCAGCAGGACATGAAATTCAGAGCCCTGAAGCTTGGAGTCTCTGCATAAATAGATACCAAAGATTTTCTGGCTTGGTCCATCAGTATGAGAATAGGATAGTGACACCCTTTAGTATACTATAGTCCTAGCTGCTGACAATATAATAATCACACAGAAAGTTATAGAAGGTTGGATTATTTTAAAGAATCCAGTCAACCGTGAGCTTGGCAGTTACTTTTTACCCTACCACAACCTAATTTTTGAGCGGGCCAGATATCATTTTTGCAAGCAAAAATAAGGAAAGTCTTTTCATTGAAACCCCCATATTTTTTTCTGATTCAGCAGGAGAGTATCTAAGTTTTGGAGGAGCTTATCAAAGCCGGACTGGTAGCTGGGCTTAGAGAGCCACCTCTCTGAAATGCAACGAAGTGACTCGACTCTCACACTGGGCACAGCAAAGACCAGTGTCCCCTAGGAGTCTCTATAAAGGAGCAGCAGACTTTCCTTAGGAATGACTTTATGCGACAGACCACAGATTAAATGGTAGACTGTGTGAAGAAAATACTTCAGGGACAGGCCAGAGGGGCAAAGGTTAGGAGCACAGTGGCGATTCAGAGAAATGGCTTTAGTGTGACTAGCTGTCCTACAGAAGAAATCAGTGCCCAGCCTAGAGACAACAAGCAGAAAATGTCTCAAGAAAGACCACTGTATTGCAGTTTAGCATTCCAGATGTATGGTGGCAACATTTCCTCAGGAAAACTGTAGAGAGATGGAGGAAGTTTATGTGGCATCTCTTGGTGGAGCAGTCTAAAATGAACTTCCATGGATAGGCAACATTATCTTTGAGAAACTCCACAGTTGATTTAAGATGAGCATCAAGGCAGATGTGACTGTATTCTGGTCTCTCTGTCCAGGAATACCAAAACTTCAGGAACCCCAAAATATATTACAAGTTTCAAGACTATCCACACTGATTGTGCAAAGCAAATTTTACTCCAGGCTGCAACTAGAAGTCTATGTCCCAAGAAATATATAGAATAGAATAGTAATAGAGATGGAAGGGGCCTATAAAGCCATTGAATCCAATCCCCTTCTCCACTTACACATGTAGTCACCCATCCAGCTGTTGGCCTGCATCTTTCCAGCTTAGGACAGGTGATTTGACATGCTAGTTTGATGTATAGCTATGCAGGCAGGCATACCTGTACAATGTTGCTGAGGGCCCATGCTTCCTCCTCCCAGATCTCCAGTTGTTAAAATGAGTCAGGAGCAACACCACAGGTTCAGAAGGTGCTCTCAAGAATAGATTTCCCAAACTTTTCATGACTTGGGCAAATGAGACCACAAAATTGCTTTTCTACTTGACGCAAAAGCATTTGCTCTCTCAACTCCTCTCTCAAAGCACACAGCCTACAACTGGAAGTTCTAGCTTAAGAGGTTACTTTGTCTACTGATGTGCAGGTATGGTGGTCATTCTAAACCCCAGTGGGAAAGTCTGAATCTGCATCAATCTCACTAAACTTAATGAAAGTGTCTGTGGAGAAAGACATATACTCCCCTGTGAAGAACATTTGGGAGATGCAAAGATGTTCTCCTAACTGGCCAGTCAAGATTTTGGCAAATTCCAATGGTGACAGAAACCTCACTGTCAGCTGATGACATTCTAGAAACTGGCATCTAGTTTGACTGAGGGACCATTTTGACAAGAAGAGAGCATAAGTGCAGGGAATGTGACTTCTCCTTTCTCAAAATAGCTGCTATCTAATGCCACTGCCACAGATGGTCTTCACCTACTCCCATTTTCTACGACCTCTATGGTCAGCAGCAGGCGGGACAGATCTGTGTTAGGTATTAGATGTCCATAAAGCTGCAATCATGTGCATTGTTAGGAAGGTGGTCGTGTGTCCTTTTTTATGGAGGTGAGTCTTCTATTTTAAGTGAGTCTCCGGTCCAAGTCCAGTTTGAAGGCAAAGGAACCATCCGAAGGAAGAGCCGGGCCTTGAAATTGCCCATCCACAGCATCTGTACAGTGACAGGGCAAGGCATGGATTTTAGGCCATGGTGACATATACTATTTTTCATTTAAATTATTACATCTAAATTTAAATGTTCTAAGTTATACATCAATACACAGACATTCCCCTATGCAAACTCCATGCAAATCTGTCCTCTTTTGTCCTCTTCATGGTGATGCATTTTTTTTTCTCTTCTGGCAATTCCTGAGTGGCCAGCCCAATTGTAAGGCTGCAGATAGACCCAGGTTTCCTCTTGCTGACTCCCTGCATGGAGGCCCAGTGGGGGAAGTCTAAAATTAAAAACAAATTGCTTCTGGAATGTTTCGGACCTTTTAGCTCAATAATAACGATCAGCAGCGACTATCTTTTGACCTTCAACATCTCTTATTACTTCAGCTGGTCACACTGCACATATGTAACACCACCCAGGGCCTCCCAATTACTTTCCTGCTCATTCAATAAAATACTTAGCATTTATATAGCATATTTCAAGTGTTCCACTGTGTGCTTCAAGCACATTATCTCAGAAATTCTTGCAAAAATATTACTGTAACCATACTGGTGATGTAGCTGGAAGGCCTGAGAGAATCTTGCACAATCTGAGGTGTGTCTACTCAGAAGAAAGTCCCATAGACTTTAAGGGGATTTACTCACAGGCAAGACTGTAGATGATAACAGCCTTACTTAGATTGTGAGCACTGCCTATATCAGAGGTTTCTGCTCCCATATTTATGGGTATGTACCAGCTTCATGCTTTGGTGGGCCTTTGGCAGGATGCCCTCAATGTGTGTGTGTGTGTGTGTGTGTGTGTACTTTCTAGAAGGATCCACCTCAGACTTACCATGGCTGGCCAGGACTGGGTAAGGATTTTCTAAACATCAGCTTGCCACTCATCAGAGGCCTGAATCCCATTCTCATTTGCTGGGGGAAACTTGTGCACATTAAGAAGTGATAGAACAAGAGATTTGTGCAAAACTCCCTAAATGTGTGCATGTTCCTTCCATCACCAAAAGTGGGGCTGATTTAGTCTACTGCAGAAATTTGGGCAAGTCAATCTGGGAATCGGAAACAACACAATCTTAAGCATGTGCCTGACAGTTTGAGAATGTGTTCCCACAGACATGTGCTCTTGCTTGCATTCAAAGCCCGGGAGGGACCCTGCTCACGTCCTTTGCAAACCAAAAGAACATTCTTATGCATCCTTCCTGCAGCATTCTCCCTCAGGGCCCAGTCCACACAGCCATGCAATCTGAGGAGTGCTGCCCTATCCATCTCCTCACACATGCCACTCCTGCTATGCTCACAATGGACTGGAGAAAAGGCAAGGACAGGTAGAAGGAAACTCTAGCAGGAGACAGTGAGGGTCAGCACAGGTTCCTTTGCAGGGCTGTGGGGCTTGTAGGTACTTGCAGAATTTTGGAATTCAGCAGAGGTCCTGGTTGCCCACTCCTGAAGTGAAAGGATATCTGTTCCAAAGCTCCACAGGCCAAGATGGAGAAAAATGCTATTGGCCTGTAAAGTGTAACTCCATGGGTAGATATTTCCAATTGCCTTTCAGGGCCTTATTGATGTCCAAACATTTATCATAAAGAATCTTCATGGGGGATCAGGGTGGCTAACTCTAGCCCTGTTGAAGCTCTAACAGATTCTTGGCAGCCAAGAATCCCACACAGGTGAGCAAGCTGCAACCGACACTGGTGGCCCCCGGTTTCATCAGGCAGTGCTCATGGTTTTACTCTGAGCCCTATCCATGGTGCTGAAACTTATCCCCCAATTATTGAAGTACTATGGGCAGCTCCTTAAAAGTTTGAGCTACAGCCCCAAGCGGGAGACACTGCCCCACTGGAACCACCAACTTTCACTGCTCAGAAACCAAGCAAACGACTTGAAAAAGGAAGACTCTTCCTCCATACCTAGCACAAAAGTGCAGCAGGCTGTTAGAGGAGGACCAAAGATCCCCATCCATCCTCTGCCAGCCCCCAGGGAAACAGTGTTCTTTCTTGCTTTGTTTCCATTTTGCAAATCATTCACACTGTGAGCCTTTTTTGAGGCTGGTTTCTGATAGGTAAATCTGCATGGATTTTCAGCCATCATTGACCTACAAGTAAAAGGGAAGGGCAAAGGTGAAGAAACAATACCAACAATGCAATGGAAAAGTCTGCATTAGATGAGAACTTGTATTTCTTAAACAGAAATTGTATTTCTTTATTTAAACAGATAAATAAAGCCAACTTTTTAAAAAGAGATGGTTGTTCCAATTTTTATTATAAGTGTAATGGCTAATTGTCCTTTATCTTTGATTAGTTACTATATGTAAACTGGAAAATAATTCCTCCAGACCAGTTTGGATTCATTCTAAGAGCTACATAGCAGGTCCTGTCAGAAGACTAGACAGCTTGATCATTCACATAGCAAATGGAAAAAGTCACAATTTTTGTTTTGGATCTTTATAAGGCTTTTGATAGTATAAAACATTAATTGTTATTGATTATTTCACTAATATGCACATTTGTCCAACATTTTCACACGCCTTACAAAGAATTTATGCTTAAGCATCAGCAACAATCAGATTCAACAATATGGAAACCTCTCCCTTTGGTATCCAATCTGGTAGTGAACAGGAATATCCTTTATTCTCATTATTAATAATATTGTAATTGAATTTGACATTACTCAATAAATTTGATGGTCAAAATCAAATTTTATCAGATAAAAAGCAATTTTATTAGATAAAATGCAATATTAGATAACAAGCAATAAAAATTGAATTTATTTTAATAGCAGCAGGTATATTGATACCGAAGTGCTGGAAGGATAAAAAAAACTAAATATAAGAGATGCTATAATACAATAGGGGAGATAGCACTTTCAGAAAAAATAGAATGTCAAGATGGCAAAAGGAAAAAGATACTTTTCCAATAGATTAGTAGTGTTTTATTTTATATACAGTGGCAACTGCTTTTAATAGCCTAGGGTTGCAATAACATCTAATTTAATGAAAAAAGTGGAGTGATAAAACAATGAAGCAACAGTAACGTATGTAATGAACTGGAATATTGTTGTACACTGAAGGCAAGTAAATAAACAAGAAACTGAGTTGCTGAGGAAGACTGAAACTGAACACATTCCTCTTCCACAGTGCCAAACATACCCCGCCCCACCCCCTTTCTGGATATGTTCTTATTCTCATTCTCTTTCCCTCTTTCTCTCTCTCTCTGTCACACACACACAGAGATTTTGTGTTCTTTGGCTTCATAATCTTGCTTAATGCAGAACGATCTGGTGACAGGCATCTTCATTTCTGGGCTGGTTAAAAACACACTCATTGCACAATCCTTATCTCTTATGGTGGATATTAAATCCACTTAAAGATCTTTTTTATTGCTTTGTAGACTTCATCCTGCAGCTCTGAGTGGGAGAAACTGTAATTAATCTGCTAATAAGGAAATACTTGCCAATGGGCTTCTAAGAGTTTTGTTGATTGACTCGGGAAAAGGCACCTCACTTCAGAAAGGTTGTGCCATGGATATGCCATGATCCTGCTCTGCCTGTCTGCCCACCTTTTAATATCTTCTCCAACAGTAGTAATTCTAAAAAGAATATCTTGGCTTATAGCACAGGAGTTAGTGCTCTTGCAAGCAACCAGCAATAGAAGTTCAATTTGAGCCTAATTTGTGCAGGTTGAAGAACTAAGAAACAACTGTGTGGGAAGCTACTGGTTCTTCATATCACATGCCCCCCACCAAGTAGGTAGCAGTACTACCTTCTGGCTATCTGTGATGAAGAGGAAGAGGAAGAAAATCCCATTTCTATACTGCCCAATAGTTCACAGAATTCATGGCATCACAAACAGAAGATAAAAGAGAGCATAAAAGCCAACAGTTTGTATCAACAGATAAATTCGTGGCCACCACACAACCATCTGGTTATCTGTAGTACAGAAACCTGCAAGCCAGCTGATTCTCCCTGAGCAATTTTCAATAATGGAGAAGGCAGGAAGGTGCAGAGATGGCCCAATGATATTTTGCTGCCCAGGACAGAAAATGGCACCCCCTTCCTACTTTAGCCATAACCGTTAATGGTTGCCTGAGGTTGCACAAGACATTCCTGGCCCCCGAGCCACCATCGAACCAAAACCTAAAAATGTTTTAGCTAATTCCCCTGCTGCAGAGTGCTCAGATTTACTCTTCAGAGGCAGAGAAGTCAGCGATTTCTTCTGCAGTTGTCTGGATTGCTAATGATACCCTCCAAGATTTCACAGGGATGTGTGCACTGAGTCAAACTTGGTCCTCCCACTTCCCCAAAGGTTTCTTCTCTGAGGATGTTTTAGGACTTCTTTAGAGTGTCCTTGGACAGCATCTTTGAACTTGCCTTACCACTTCAAGGGTGCCAAGAGTGCTGTGCATCCCTCACTTTCCTTTTGGGGTCAAGTGAAGATGCCATTTAATGGCATGTGATGCAGACATTTCTGCAAGCATTCTACTAAAATTGCCACCAGCTGTTTAAATTGTTTTGAATTTTATATGCTGTAGCTTTATGCTGAAGTTTTATCTGTAGTTTTTGGATTTGTAAATTTTATGAATTGTTGTGCACCACCTAGAGGCTTTGGGTAATGGATAATAAAGCAAAGAAATTAATCTTGTCCTCCTCCTCCTCTTCTGCCATCATCTTACTCTCTCCATAATTAGGGATTGTATTATTTGAAGCAATATATGACTATTACAAACTAATTATATAAGTTACTACATAACTAATTCCTGGCTGATTGTGCTTCCCATAAGAAAGTCCATAAAGTCCATAAGAATGGTGGTACCTTGTGACATCTTTTCCTTGGCTTTGACTGAAGTGTGAGGATCTGCAGGCTGCTGGAAGGAAGATGCAATGGAAAAGAGGACATAAATAAGGTAAGCATGGGGACTCTCGACCCCACCCAGGACACTTTCTTCAAATTCTTCTGCTTGGAACTTTTTCCTTATCTGGCAATTTGGAAGACAGTTTTGGCACAGCAGTACCTGCAACACTTTAATTCTCATGCCAAGGATTGTTCCTGCGGAACACTCTTCCCACCTCTTGCAAAATCTCTTACATTATTACAGAGGTCTGTACTTCATCCACTGCATAGCTTTTGCTCCCTGAGAATGTTAAGAAGTTTAAGAAAGTGTTTGATCCTTTTCCAGTGTGCTTAGTGTGAGGAGGAGGAAGTTGAAGGAGCCAGAGGCTTCCTGGGCTGGTCACTTACTACCTCTCCGTCTAACTCAGCCTAACCCGTGAGGAAGAACAGAGAGGAGATTATGTAGAAAGGATGGCATATACATATTCTAAATAAATAAATAAATAAATAGACCACCTTGAACTTTTTGAGAAAAGGTAGAATATAAATGTAAATGTTATAGAGGGGTCAACAGAGCTCCATGATCCAAGGACAAAAGTGTTTTGCCTGCTTTATTACTAGTTCAAACAGATTTTGTCGGCACTATGCATTCTCTCACAAGGAAACAGTGATAAAGATGGGTTTAAATCAAAGTCTGTGAGTAATGAGTTCACTCCAGTGGAGAACTGCCAAGAACAAGTTAAGCACCAGACATTTTAACAGTGATTCAGTAATGAGAAGGTGAGCCACAAACTCTACAGTTAAGGCAGTAACTCAAACTACTCTGTCATTTCCCTGCTGACAATCTAATGAAGAAAAGCACCACTTCCTTAACTAGCAACAAGAAGAAAAGCAATACAGAAAACAACCCTACCTTTTACCATGACCCACTTACGTGACACTTGGGAGTCTGTCAATTTCCGTTTCTCTGAGTTTTTTATTTTTCCTTTCTTAAGTTGGGTTCCTCCTGAATTTGGAGAGTGTTTTCAGTTTTAAGCTGAGTGAGGGAAGAAATAGGTTTGATTCATGTTCACCTAATTTCACACTTTCAAATCAATATGTAAAACCAAATCTCTGCTCTCTGTTGCAATTCTCATTTCTCTGAATCTTGCAATCCATTCCTCCAATCACAAATGTATTGGAAAAATATGTACGTGCTGGAGGAATATCTATCTGTGCCATTTCTGCAACACTCTGAAGCCCATTAGAGGCTGGACAAAGGGTTTACGGGACTGTAGCCTTAGTCTGATAAAGCCAAGACAGCAAAGAGCCTGGTACAGGGGTGTTGCACCTTTACAGACTGAGTGCCAAATTCAGTTTCAGAGGAGCTGAAAGGATAAACACACACCTGCTATAAAGTAATGAGCTGAGGATCTGATCCTGCATTCAGCATCTGAATGGGTAGCATACAGATATCTTCAAAAAGGTACTTCTTTAGGTATCTTGTCTGCTTTTGTTGAAGCTTATGTGTAACTGGAGCTTATAAGCTTATGTATAACCAGTGTGGCATAATGGTTAACAGTGTAGGTCTGGGGCTCGGGAGATCTAGGTTCTAGTCCTCATGGAGCTCACTGGGTAATTTTGGGCCAAGCACAGACTCTCATGGCAATCTACCTCACAGGGTTGTTGTTGTGGGATAATAGGATTGAGAGGAAAATTGTGTAAACAGTCTTGAGCTCCTTGGAGGGAAAAATGCAGGATATTAATATTATAAATAAAATGAGTGAATGAACAAACCTCTAGAAATTGCTATGGATAAATTTGAATTCATGTGTGTATGTATGTATAAGGGATGCAGGTGGCGCAGTGGTTTAAACCGCTGTGCTGCTGGGTTGGTAGATCAAAAGGTCGCTGGTTTGAATCTGCACAACGGGGTGAGTTCCCGTTGCTCTGTCCCAGCTCCTGCCAACCTTGAAGTTCGAAAGTATGCAAATGCAAGTAGATACAAAGGTACCACTTCGGTGGGCAGGTAACAGCATTCCGTGCTCTTCGGTGTTTAGCCATGCCAGCCACATGACCACGGAGACTGTCTGCGGACAAACGCTGGCTCCCTTGGCTAGAAAATGGAGATAAGCACCACCCCCTAGAGTCAGGCATGACTGGACTTAATGTCAAGGGGAAACCTTTACCTTTATGTATGTATGAAAATTCCTCAAAAATAAAAAGAACTAAAATCAAGAAGCTTTTGAGGGCTTCAGACCACTGTGGGCAAAACCCAAAGGGTTTGGGGTGGAATTATCCCAGATACCAATGTATTATAGTGTAAAGTACTTTCTGTTGGAAACTTAACCTAGGAGAGATATTTTAATATTTGGGAATGGGCAAAAGACTGCACAAGAGCCAGGAAAGGGGGGAGGGGCAGAATTTGAAGGAATGTAGGTAGAATCAATGAAAGGGGTTAAGCCTTTGGGAGAACCCTAAAGTGCCAAATAGGAATCCCAAGTGGGGTAGATTTGGTTCCTGGACCTGAGCTTAGCCTCAGCATTTGGCCTCAGCATTTAGTCTTAGCATTTAGCCTAAAAGATTACAATGCCTGCTTTGAACTGAACGTTTGTGGTCCAGAGCTTACTTTGGCAGCTGTGCATCATGGTCTGCTGAGTTGGTAAGCATAAATAGAATCAAGGGAGCTTAAGAATACTTAGCTCTGCTAAGCTGTGGCCAGCACATTCTTAACCCTGCCATCATTTTGAATGAGAAAGATATAAGAAAAATGTTTCTAACTATGTAAACATCAGTAAGATTGGAGAAATATTCCGAAAGTGTCCACAATTTGTAAATGTGCCTGAAACACTATTGATACTGCTGGATATCCAGTGTCTCCTTCTGTCTGTGGGAAAAGGTGGCCCATATAAAAATAGAAATAAAAATCGGACGCTAAATCAATACTTGACATTCTTCTTCCAAAACTGCAAAGCCCTTTTTTCTGATTCAACCCTAACACTGCTCCAGTTATAATCCCTATTGCAGAGCAGCCAGAAAAACATTCAAAAGACAGAGGCTTAAATCAAAAGTAGCATGTTTGGCTTGGATTTTTCCTTCTTTACAAAACAAAAACAAAAACCCTGCCTATTTCCTTTGACATCTGGTAAGAATTCATGACAATGGAAGGGTTTGGATGGCAAACAATTTGTTCACTACATTTCCATGGTCTTTGTAGCTGGCATCCCGTTTGGTCTTCAAACCATCCATTCAGCTCCTTCCAGCCTGTGACTCCATAGAAAGGAGGGGCCTGAAAGGTTTATATATGTGAGATTTTTTTAAAAAAAAATTCAGTATGTGTAAGCTGCCTCAGGTTATGGAGTGGCATAGCAAATGAATGAAATAAATAAAAAAGGTATATTAATTTAGGGGCATTTATGTCACCCTTTCCTTTAAAAAAGATGCTTCAAAAATGTGTCCAATGGGCTTAATCTTGGGGAGCCACCCAGGAGAAAGAAACAGGTAGAAAGCACAGGCCAGCCAATGCAAAATGAGGTCTGCAGGACCAGGGAGAGCTCCCAGGGAAGATGGTTGTCACTTTGACAGTGGCCAGAATTCAAGGGAAGGGGGGGGAATACATGCTTCTGGATTCTGAAAGCCCATCTGAAGATGGGAGCTTGCAGAAGGGAAGAACCTAGAGACAAGCCACTGTTCTTAACTGGATGGCCCCCACAACTGAGGTTAAAATAAAATTTAAAACTTGTCAGCTCATTGCAGATTAAAGTTACTTTTGCCTGGGTGAAACCTTGGGAGAATGGGGGCGATCCTTCCAAAAAGCTAGAAGGCCACACAGTCACCAGTGGTTGGAGGGAAAGGATGAGGCCATGAGAAGGGATCTGACCTTGGAAGGAATGCAGGGGTGGTGGATTTGAGCCCCAGGCTTGTGTTTCATCACTCCTGGCTTAGAGGGTAGTGAGAGGTGTTTGGATGGCTTATAATTTGGTCAATGCCTGGATTCTGGTTACCCTGCTGAACCGCCTGCACTGCACAGCTTTGGAAGGCAACATGTCCACTTCTTCTGGATGGGCTGGCTTCCCCCACATCAAGCTTCTAGTCCAACTCAAAGCCGGCAGAAACCCAAGGAAGTCTTTTGCCAACCCCCTCAAAACTACAAAGCAATCTCTGTCTCAGGACAACTTTCTGGGTCCACGTGTCCTCTTGGGTGGACTCCCCTTCCATTCATAATCTCAGAGTAAAACCTCTGATCTTTGTTTGAAGCGTTTCTTCTAACCTGATTTCTCTGACATCTGTTTTGCCAATGCACAGCATTCCCATTTCATGCAAGCTGCCTTTAAACATTAATAATACAAGTGATTTGTTTGGCTGCGCGACAGCAATTATTATTAATTAAATATTGATATCTCTCCAATGGAGCTCATTGAGCTTCTGTGAACATAATGAAAGCTGGATGGATGCTTGGCATGGCCTTATCTCAAAAATTACAGAAACAACGAGCACACAATTACCGCCTTATTAGAGTAATAAAGTTGAAAGGACTGTTTAGATGTTTTAACGGGTGTCAAACAATGCCACTGTAGTGTGCTAACTAGAGATCAATTAGCCTGGAATGCTGATTGACATTTCAGAAGCATGGCAACAGATTGCTTAGTTTGTGATGTTGTCTCATTTAAATAACTCTGTATCTTCCCAAAGTGCATTCATTCCACCCCCACCCCCAATATAAAGTGCTCTCGGATTGCATGCAAGTACTTAGTGGAGAATGTGAGGCACGGACATATGAGCCTGGAGGAACCTTTGGTCCACAGAGCTCAGTATCATCTTTTCCATTCTTGGACTAGAAGCCCATCATTGTTGATAGGGTTACTGGAAAGTCCAAAGCATCTGGAGAGCATCAGACTGAGGAGGTCTGATGAATTCCGATTGTCAGTGGCTCTCTTGCTGGACAGAGGAGAAACCCTTTTCCAGATCTGCTCCCTGAAAATGTTTAACTGGAGAGCCTGGGGATTCAAGCTGGGATCTTATGGATGCAAAGTAAGCAACCTGTTACTGAGCTATGGACCCTGCCTGTATAAAAGAACAGGTGAAATCTGGTGGTTTGAAAGGGGTACTGGGGAAATTCCTGGAGGATAAGTCAATCAGTGACTGCCAGATGTGGTATCTATGTACACACTCCAGGCAGCATCCTAGTCCGGACTAAAGGCAGCCAGCTGTTGGGAAGAAAAAGCAGCTGGATAAATCTGTTCCTCCATGAATTGCTTGTGAGCTTCCCATTGGGGCCACTGTGTGCTGGAACACAAAGGCATTTGGTCTCATCTAGAAAGGTCATTGCTGCATTCCCATGAGGCTTACAGGGAATGGTATGGGGAGCCGGGCAGGTAAGCTCCAACAACGGCTTGGTATATACACCACAAGGGTGGTTAATAGACCTCTTGTTATTACGTACATACTGTCAAGTCATTTCTGACTTATGGTGACTCTATGAATGAAGAATGAGTGCCCTCCAAAGTGTCCTGCCCTTCACAGCCCTTCTCCACTTCTGTAAACTCAAGGCTGTGGCTTCCTTTACAGAGACAAACCATCTCATAGTTGGTCTTCCTCATTTTCTGCCTTCCAACTTCCCCTAGAATGATTGTCTTCTCCAGGGAGTCGTGCCTTCTCATGCTGTGCTAGAAGTATGATATTTCATTTTTGCTTCTCGGAAAAGTTCTGGCTTGCTTGTTAATCACCCTGTGTGTGCTGGCTACATGCTGGCCCAATTTATATAATTACTCTCACTAGCTGTAGCTACCTAACCCAACAAAGCACCCTTGCCAGGCTGCAGTGACCTGAGAATTCACAATGACAGGTCTGAACCAGCAGTCTTGTGGTCACAGTGGCCATGCGAACCTATGCCAGTGTGGCAGAGCCCTCAAATTTCAGCAGGGATGCCATGGCATGACAGGAAAACCTATTGTGTGTGTTCTCTATAAGTCAATTATTTATTCCTAGAAATGTGGGAGAGAGACCGAAGGAAAGAGCCATTTTCATTACAGAGAAAGCCGTTTGTCTCTCAGATACACAGTGAATGTCAACATTTGTCATTAGCTTAATGCAGCGCCAAAATTAACTTAAAATAGACCTATCAGGAGCAAAGGCCTGTTTCTTTGGGAAGTGCCCTTCTTTAATTTTCACCTCTCTTTTTGTCAGCTTCTGTTCCTAAACTGCTCTTGATGGGCTGCACGCATCACTAATTCAGATAGTTTAAATGAGCCCTCTGTAATCATTGTGGCATTCTCAAGGAAAAGGTGTGGTAGAGTCATATTACCCGATGTGACAACCAGCACAACAGAGCTATTGTTTGTAGTTGACTATGTTGGAGCAAAATTACTATCACTGAGAGAAAAGGTGCATTTGCTTAACGCTATCAGAATAAGCTCATTACCTTTTGTGGAGGTGATGCCTCCTCATATCTTCGCAAAGCTATACTTGCAAGCATTCTTCAGCGGTGCTTTTGTGCTTTTAGCAAGATTCATGGCAGGAAGAAATTCAGTGGATCAAGCACATGCCGTCCTGTATCTCCATCCCTGAAAAAGCTAGACCTATTTAATTTTTGCCTGTTGGACGAGTGTCAAAAGCATGGGAGGCCTCCAACATTAAGGATGCACAAACGGCGGCCCACCAAGTCAAATGCATTCGATCTGCCCTTTACTGTAGTCAGCCAGTGATTGACTGGGTTCAGACAACATAACTCCTACTCAAGGTAGCTGTCATGTTGTCTGAACCCAGCCAAGATAATAAACCTTGGTGAACAACCCACAGCTCATAACGCACCATCAAACCATGGGTCTTCATGGGTGTTCATGGTTTACAAGCTATGGCTTGTTAGTGCAGCTGGGTTCAGACAACACAACAGCTCACATTTCAACAGGAACCCACCATTCCAGAACAACCAGACTCCCTCCATAATCAGCTCTGGAGTTTGGATTATATGTTGCCTGAGTGCAGATGCAGTTCTCTCACAAATATGTACAGTTTTTGAAGTCCTTTGGGAATGCAGAAAAATGGTTATTTACTGAAGCCCCAGTGGATTAGCTTAGATGGGTGTCTGGTTGCTTCTGACTTGATGGTTACATGATTCTCTAGAAAAAACAGCAGCCAGAAACATCCAGTAGCACATTTCTCTAATGGTTAAGGGGGTTCCCCCTCCAGGTTTGGCAAGGGGTTCCCCCTCCTGCAGCCCCAACCCTCCTCAATATGCTCTGGAGGGTCTTCTAACCATTGCAGAAGACTCTGAAGGTGCTTGGGGAGGCTAAAGAGGGGAGAAGAAATTGCCTTCTTCTTGTTATGCTCATGGAAAACCATCTGTCAACACAATGGGCTAACTGAATACCAACGCAAGATTCCATGGCTAATGTAGACACTTCCAGGTTCTTTGATTTTGAAGACTTGTGATGTCACATGGTCATCAAGAACAATTCCTTGGATATCTCCACCAAACACCCCCTGTTTGGGCATTTTTTGCCTCAGGTATTTATTTTTGCAAGTCTCTCTGTCACTGGAACTTCCCATCACACCCTGAATTAACTGCTTTTGGCCAGAGGAAGTCCCTCAACCGAGTATTATATAAATCACTGGCAGGCTGTGAGGAAAAATACAAAGAGTAGTGCTAGTTTCTTTTATTTCCTTCCCATACATTTCAGCACACCAGCTCTCAGAGGATTGTATTCAGCAGGCGTAGCTTTCCTGCTGACATATACCTTTTTCATTTAGGGGAATATGTCATCTCTCTTGATGAAGAAGAACAAAATCTTGGGAACTGCAGTCTTGAGTAAAGCAGCTTCAGTTCTTTTGCTCATAGTCTTTTGATACTGATGTCATAGAACACGCCTAACTTGATTTCCTTGCAAAGGTTGCAGAGAACCTTGAATCTTCTTCCGAATACTTTTGAAATTCTCTTCTTTTTTCTTGGCCATCATTGAAGGAAACTGTTGCATTAGTAACCTGCAGTATTACTCCCCTTCTGTAGTGGAGGTAAATGGGAGGCTGACATATCCAGGCATTTCCAACCTCTCATTGCACACTGAAGAGTACCCTGGATTTAAAGGTGGCCTCTTTGGGATGATAGTCTTGGAAGAAATCTATAACAACTTCAATTGGACTTCTCTAGGCACACCAGCAAATGCCCTTTCCCGTAGGCATAGCTCCTATAAAATGAGACAGGCCTGTGATTCTGGAATGTAGTATTCCTAGTGATATTTTCTTCTATCATTTGATGGTATAAAAGGAGGAACATCTTAAAAGCTTTGCATTATGCCATTTCTTTTGACCAAAGACAACTTCCTCCACCAAGGTACCGGGTCTACTTTTGATCAGGTTAACAGACCATGATGAAGTAGACTAGGATGCTGGTTGGATGGCTTCTCGTTTTGTTTGGTTGTTGGGGGGAAAACAGGCATTACTTTAACCCTGCACCTTGCAGTTATCTCTTTTTTCCTTTTTACCCTTGGGCAAATGCACAGCAGCTGTTTTAGGTTGGCTTGCTGCTGTATGTGAGCTACAGGGCTTTTAAGATCAGGATAGGGGTCCTGCATATCCTTTAGTTAAAACAGACAAAGACAATGAAGAGAGATTTAAAATAATATCTGAGTTTTGGCTCTGATGGTCCCAGAATTCTTGTGAGCTCATGAATTTAGACTTCAGGGGCAGCTTCACTAATTATTCATCCTCTGAATTCCTGTTAGAGACATGATGGGCAGCCATCACTTTTCTTCTGTTAAATAAACTCTTTTTTTTATTTGGTTATGAAATAAAATGAGAAGGGGAGGGGAAGGGAGGTTGGAAAACATGGGAGGCACAGAAATCGGAGATGATGCTGTCTAAACGGCAACTTTTATAAGCCCAAGCTAGCATTTATTATTTATTTGTTTATTAAATTTCTAACCCGCTCCTTTAGCCATAAGGTTTTCTGGGCAGATGGATCATTTCCAACGATGCGTGATGTGGACAACCATAGAACAAACCATCCAAAAGATTCTAAGTGGCCTTATGTTGGCTTATGCTGTGTCTATCCCATTGGTCGATTGAGCTCATTACATTCAATTGGGAATGTATGAAAACAAGAAGATAAGAACACATGCAAAGCTCTGCTGAATCAGGCTAATGATCCACCCAGCCCAGCATTACATACACAAGGTGCCAAACCAGCTGCATCAAGCAGGATGGGTACAAGACCTCTGCCTTGCTGTTCCTCAGCAACTGGTGTATGCAGGCATGATGCCTCTGGTAATGGAGGTAGCCTATAGTCAGAAGAGCACACAGCCCTCCATGTTTCCAGGCAAATGCTTTCTAGCCCTCCTCAAAGATGTCAGGGAAGAAATTGAGACCTTCTGCATGTGAAGTACGTGCTCAGCCACTGAGCTACAGTCCTTCCTAAAGTTGCCTATAGGTGCCCATTTTGCTCTGCCTCCAGTGTAACAGTCCTGAGAACTGATTCTGATTGTAATGAAAGCAGATCATGGTGAAGGATTTCCTTGATCCATCAGTAGCTCTCTGTGATGAAGAATAAGGTCATAAACATAGCCACTTATGCAGTGCCAAAAGACATTACAGGCATCCCATAGCTGCTATAGGTTGCGGTTGCTATAGGGACAATGCCTTTCTTGCCTCTAAAATCTACTCATCCACAAATCTGCATCAACTTTGAACATTTTCCTTTTCATGTTGCAACAACAGGGAGAGCTGAAATGG
The DNA here is from genome assembly GCF_004798865.1 of Varanus komodoensis. Taxonomy (NCBI): domain Eukaryota; kingdom Metazoa; phylum Chordata; class Lepidosauria; order Squamata; family Varanidae; genus Varanus; species Varanus komodoensis. The sequence goes on from NW_025335317.1 coordinate 10,142,296, forward strand.
AACAAAGATGCGGAGAGGTTTTGGCAATGCCTCACACCTGCCATTCCAGAAATAAATGCACCTTACGCAGAAAATTCAAATCAGGATTTCTCTTGCACACATATTTCCTGCAAAATTGGCCTGCCATCAACTTCTTGAAAAGACAGAGAAGAACAGCAGGAGAAGGAAAGAACTATTGAATCCATTGTTTACCTTCTCCCCATCCCACATAGTTTTAAAAGGAAAGAAGGACTTGTTTAGTTTTATAACACCTTCTGTACTCCAGGGATGGAGAAGAATTAATGAAATGAGGCCATTTGCATAAAATATGAATACCTGGTCCTAGTTCTGTGGCTGTAGCATGCTGTACCTAGTGTATCCCTCAGCATCATGTAGTCCCATGCATGTTCCTTGGGATTGTACAGCAAGGAAGCTTATCTTACAATAAAAGCACCAAGGACCAACCCAAGAGATAATCAACATGACCTTAGAGAGACACCTTTCTGTGTGATAGATACTTACTTACAGGCTAGACCTGAAGAGCATCTGGTGAGTTGGCATCCTCCTGAGTAATTGAATAGTTTTGTCTAATCTTCTTGGGGGTGTACAAATGTTATAAAATCCATTCAGCCTGCATTTCACAGTCGGTCAGGTACTTTGCATGCCATCATCTGCTCATGGATGGAATTGGAAATGGCATACGTGCATTCATGTGCAGTTGTACTAGTTCAAAGTTGCACAAGTCCACCTTTGAAAATGCCTAGATCTCCCCCAAAATATGCAAGTCCTGGAAAAATGGGTATGTTTGTGCTTATCTTATGGAGGAAATCCACAGGGTTTATTCCAGGTGGTAGGAGATGCACAGTTTTAAGGTATTCTTCTATGGCCAAATCTGCATAAACTCATGCAAAATAAATTGTCTGCACATCCATGGAATTCATGTGATTCATGTGACTGAGTAATCTTTGGGTCAGATTCTTAGATCTTGAGTTCGTGTGAGCCTGCTGCAGATTTCTCCAGCATCCCCTGTCCACCAAAATGCAAGCAAAACCATAATCCATCAAGTTTTGGAAGTGTCAGTTGCCAGCTGATTTATTGGCTAGATTACTGACATAAAAAATGGAGACTATTGTGGTATTGGACCATCCAACCAAGGGACTGGCTTTTACTGAATTGCGATCGCCCCAAAAGTTCCGCTCAGTCCTTCTAGAGTTTTCCTCAATGACATCTAAAGGCAGGTGTTCCATCTCTCTTTCTCTAACCATCCTTAGGGACCTGAGGCTCTGCTTAAATAATAATGTAACCAGATAACTTCTATTGACAGACTTTTGGCTTTTATTTGGGATTCTGTGCATCTGTAAGTTTGTTGCCTTCCTTGCCCTCTTCCCCATTTCTCTTTCTCCCTTCTCAGAAATTTATGTATTTATTTGGTTTTTAGCCTGCCCCATTCAGCATAAGGCTCCCTGGGCTCCTTTGTTATTTTATTTATTATTTGTTCTAAACTCTTTTGCTATTTTGAACATTTGGCTGTGTTGTTTAAAGGTGATTTCCCACTGAACCCTTTCCCACATGAAAGCAAGCATGGTTACAAAGCTACTGCTTGTGTTTGGAAAATATTTTAGAGGTTCTGATAAGCTTTCTGTTTCTGGACTTTGAGAAGGAAAGTCTAAAGTTTTTTTTTTCTTTTTTTCTTTTCTCCTAGAGCTGGGCTAAAGTGAGGGATACCTGGCAATAGGGATTAGAAGTACCCAAAGCGGGTGGGGAAAGTGTGATGCACCAGGTGGCTCCTTTTGACTGGTTACAGCATCTCAGACTCCTGTGAAATCCACGTAAAGAGTGGGTTGACCAGGAGGAAAAGGTATTTACTCTCCTGGGCTTAAAACAACCTGGAACGAGGTTACATGGAAGGCCTACCACAACTCCACATCTTCAACTTACCTATCTGACAGCTCTGATTTTCAGGTTTGGTCCAGTACATCACACACATCCGTGCTATAAGTCAGGACCTTGGGAATCTTATCATAAGCATCTATAGGATAACGCATGTCAACCCCTTGAGGGTTCCGTGCAGTCTATGCCTGGAACAAGGCATGGAAACAGTGTTCTCTGCTGTCCATGTGCCTTGCACAAGCTATTTTATTGCCATTTTTAGCTGTCGAGCTTCAGTGCTCTGGAAAGGGAGGGAAGGAGGCCGGGATGCCAATAGGAAAAGCTGCAGTCCCAGTCTCCCCACTCCCTTCCTTGGCATGACCTGGGAGTGGGGGTGGAGAGAGGCAGCTGGCACAGTTCTTCCCATCTGGTCTGCAAGAGGAGCAGGTGGGGCTTGGCCTTTGGAGTCCAGTTTCAGGATGGCAGGACCTGAAGAATCCCAGGAGATGATTGGACCCCATGGGATGGTAGTCTTACAGAGCAATCTTTTGTACATTGCTTCACAAGGAAGTTCAGCTATGATATGGAAAGATTCTATAAAGGAAGCCACAGGCTTGTGTTTACAAGAGCTAAACAGCACTGTCAAAAGCAGGACATTCTAGAGGGGGCTCCTTCATAGGGTCGCCATAAATCAGAGATGACTTGACAGCACAGAAGAACAAGCCTTGTGTTCACTGGGCTTATTGTTGTTGTTAGTCGCAAAGTTGTGTCCGACCCATCGCGACCCCATGGACAACATTCCTCCAGGCCTTCCTGTCCTCCACCATCCCCTGGAGTCCACTTAAGCTCGCTGGGCTTACTCCCTACAAAATGCACACAGAATTGCAGTTCAGCAGTGCAGCCTTGTGTTTGTGTGTGTGTGTTTATTCAGAAGTCCAAAAGGTTTATTTCCAGGTATTTCAAGGAAGGATCATAATCAAAGACTTATGGCTGGTGTGGTTGGTGGAATCCTTGCTAGAGATCTTCCCTAATACTACTGGACTCTCTCTCATTCTCTCTCTGGCATGTGTGTGTTCAGTCAAAGGGTTTCTGGTTGCCTTGCAAAAGATTTTAAAGAAAATTTAATGGACTTATTGGTAAGCCTGCTTTCATGAACAAAAATAATGGTGTTTCTGTTTTTCTCTCTGTTGTGCCTACTCCATTTCCATGGACCAGACACAAGACAGAATGTACTCAAAGATGCACATTCTGTATTCTCTCATCATTAGAGAGCCTAATGCATGAATGCCCCTGAATGCTATGTATGTACAGTCGGCGTCAGTGTGCCCGGCCATAATTCAGTCATTATCTTCATGTGAAAGGACACGCTGCCTAAACATGTGCTGGATAAACATGAGACAAACTCCAAGACTGAATTATAGTTTGGATATAATCTTTGGCCTTGCTTGCTTTGGGCTTTCCCCCCGTTCTTCTTCTCCTTCTTCATTCTTTCTTAACCTCCCAAAGCTATTTACCAATACAAAGAAGGGCTGTGGGAACTTTTTTCCTTGTAAAGTCAGGCTTGACGTTAACAGATAGGAATTTGCCACTAACAGAGCAAGAAGATTACAGTGCTCTGGTGTCATGGGAAGAAAAGGATTACAGTAATCTTTTTCTTGTTCTACAGAGTCTTGTGTAGGAGGAGAAAGATTGCACCACGCTGCCATAGGAACATGAAAATGATGGGGAAATTATCTGCAAAATTTTGAATAATGATTTGGCATACATTATAATATCGTTCCGCTGCTGCTTTCACTGGGGAATTGGGCACACTGCAAACGAGTGGGTAGGAACAATGCTAAAAGGACAATGGAGACGACTGATCAAAGGGGGGAATCGGTTCATGGGTGGAAGGAGCCCCCCATTCTGATATATGCTACAATTAAAAACCCAATGCACACACATGTAGAGTTATGCTTTTCTTTTGAGAAAACAATTAAACCAAAGACAAACAAAATTAAAACATTTCACATGATGCATTACATGCTATTTCTTCAACATTTTTTGCATCTTTCTGTTTTTAACCTACTCCTAAAACCTGCTGATGGCAAAAGAAATACATAAATGTGGACCCAGCATATTGGCATGATCTTTCCTTGCATTGCTTCACAAGGAAGGTGTTTGTGTTCTGAGTGTAATGAAGCACAAAATAGTTGTGTGCTTGCCTCTTTAAAGTGCTGTGGCAGCTTAGATGTGTTCCACTTGGTGTGGACAGGAAAATGCCTTGCTGGTGCTCAGACCTGTGACTCACTTTGAAGTGATTCTGGGGTCTGGAGCTGGCCTGTATGATAGGCTTAAAAGGATGATTTGAAACAAGGAAACAGGAAGAGTGAAAATGTAACAAGAAAATTCCTTAGCCATAGGGGAGGGGCCGGAATCAGATAGCAGGAGGGAATTGGCACATAGACAAAATAGCAGTACCCTTGCTTAATGACCTTATGAATATTAACTAGCATGCCCTGCATAGAAAATGAGCTCATTATGATGCACATGGGAGGAATGAAGTGGGAGGGAAGAACAGGTATTGGAGCGACACAGCATAGGTGGATGGAAAGATTGCAACCACCCAGTACCGTGGCCAATGAGGGAGAGGAGGGAAAAGCGAATGGGGAAAGGGCATAAATATGAGATGTGAACATGTGCTCTGGGAGTTGGAGTGAGGAAGGAAACCCTCTGACTCCCTTTGTTGTAGTAAAGTTTCAAAATAAAAGAACTCTCTGTTGCCTGGTGCATTTTCTCTTCCATGGAAAAGGAAAGAGTGTTACTAACACTACAGAAGTGAAGCAAGCTGGCCACAAGGCTGTCAGAGACACTGTGCATTTCTTCAGGATTGGTAGTAGGAAGACATCAGCAGTAAGGAGGAAACAGATCTGGTAACCAAACTGAAACTGGAAAGGTTTGTTTTGAACTTAGGAGATGTATTTATTTATTCTGCAAATAGCAACTTTATCTTTTTCCTGCAGAGCTGTTTCTGGGGGCCATCTTGGGAGGGAGCATCTTTGTGAGGAAAAATGATGAGCAAAGAAAAGGATAAGGGCATTCTCTTCACCACCTTCTCCTCTATTGGCAACCTCTAGTAGATATTTTTCATTGAGACTACCCCCTTCCAAAAAAAAGGAGATTTTTTCATTATGACCACCCCCCTCCAAAAGAAAATTAGACTGAACACTGTGTAATATGTAGTTTGGTCTTTGATGGACCAGAGAGATAGATCTTTGATCTTTACATCAGCAAAGTATTGGATAGCACAATCCTATAGATATGTTCTCAGAAGCACTACTGAGTTTAGTAGGACTCAGTCCTATGTACTTTTTGGCAGAAAAAAATCCTACAATTCCAGCCTGCCCCAGCCAGCTCTGTGATGGTATGCCCTCTGGCTCATGCTGGGGATGGTAGGACCTTCTCCTAAGAATGCATAGGATTACACCCTTAAATGTCAGTAACCTGAGACCTTTAGATTTCATTTCTGAAAAGCAATGTTCTGAACCTTACAACTGCAAGCATAGGCTTAGCCCCATGTGATCAACTTCTTTTCCAACAAGAACCTCTCCGTGTTTTTAGACTTACAAAGCAAGAGGGTTTAACCAGTATCTTTTAAAGATAACTGATTTGTCTTACATGAATTGCTGTACGGTGTCATGTTTAAGAAGTATATCACCGGTTGGATCCCACTGAGATTTTTCTGCTCCAGCATCATTTGTAACACTTTCAACAACCAGCAGACAGGGGGTGGCTCACAAATGCAGCACTTTTTGCCTCTCCTTACTTTAAAGTGTGCCAGCCATCATGTCTGGCCAAACCTCTGTGCTCCAAGTGGGAATACAGACAGGGAGCTAAATGCCTGGTACAGATTTTCTTTCAATGGCAAGAAGAATTGGGAAACATTATGAAAATTGAGGCAATATACAAAGATCTGTCTCAGGTAGGCCACAGGATTTGGCTTTTCTTGATAGATGATTTTAGGGGGGTTGATTTGTACTGTACATGCAACACTGTACATGCAACACTGGAACTATTGGAGATGGTTTCTCAACATTCTCCATTTCTTTGATGGGTTAGGGTTAGGGATAGAGTGTTGCCCCATGGCTGCAAAAAAATGGGGAAACCCCAAGCCAGAATTCTCATGGCCATAGGAAGGAATCCTGCCTACCAAGCTAATTGGTCCTAAAAGTCAGAGGAGAGTTCTTATAGAAGGGATGGCAAGTTGCCATCTGTGTGGAATCTTCTCTCACCTTTGATGGGCCTTCCTTCAAGGCATGGTTGAAAACCAAACCAAGCACCCCATCCAACAAAGAATTAAGTTGTTCACAAATTTGCCTGGCTGGAAGGGCAGCAATGAGGCTTTGTACATTTCCCATGATTTTTGTGGTATTGCAATCTCAAGCACCTCCTAGGAAGGCCCCTTTGAGGTGTCGCTATGAAAACCCTCATAGATTCCAAATGCGTCCCACTCCCAGTTCATCTAGCACTTTTCAAAGCTGACTCTGCACCATGCAAATTCCAATTCCTGCTTTCGTCTATTACATGCACAAACAGACACACACACACACAGTGTTGCCTGAAACATAGTGCTTTGCTCTGCTGCGTGACAGCCCCAGGACAGTCACAGACAAACTGGAAAGGGTAGGGCAGCAATAAAGACCTATAAGGTCAGATGGAAAGAATTGGGCAGGTTTAACCTGAAGAAGAGAAGACTGAGGGGAGATAGCCATCCAATTTATATGTTGTCCCATTAGCCAGAAGCCTCTCTGGGAGTCTTACAACATAATCAATACATCTAATACAATAAAATCCACAATTATTATAAAGCCAACCATAACAATAAAAACAATACATAGCACAGTTAATTCAAATAAGAAGGAAATAATATAACGAGAGGGGACATAGCCAATTAAAGCAACCATTAAAATAAACATGCATCATTAATTCATACAATTACAAAATGTCAGCAGCAATAATAATATTAAAACCTTTAAAACTATCATTAAAATCATAGTGATATGATAGACATCTTCAAGTGCTGGAAAAGATCAAATGGAGGAAGGCCAGGTTCTCTCCTCAGTCATCAGAGAGTACAGAGAATGGGGAAACAGGCTCAAGTTAGAGGGAGCCAGTTTCCAGCTGGACATCGGGAATAACTTCCTGGTTGTTAGAGCGGTACGACAATGGAACAAATGACCTAGTCAGTTTGTGGGCTCTCCCACACTAGAGGCATCCGAGAGGCAACTAGACAGCCATCTGAGAGGGATGGTTTAACTGGGAGTCCTGCAACTTTCCAACTATACCCTTCTGTGATTCTATAATTTTATGATTTTGTGCTTCTCTCATGAGGAATCCTTAATCTCATACCAGTCCCAGCATTATGGTGCATCACTCTCAAGTGACTAACTGGTCCTCAGCAAGCCTCACCACTGTGGCTAGTCTTTCAATCCATGCTGATTTACAAACTGGCTAATATTTATGTATTTATTCATCCTAGACTCTCATCTCAACCTACCACACAGGGTTCTGAAAGAAGGTGGGACATGAATGCAATGTCATAATAATAGTACGATTACTGCTAGGGTTAATGGCATAATAGTATATATCTCCTTCCATTTTCCTTTCAAGCAACCCTTGAGCATTGTAAGAAATTAACAAGGTGGCTCTTTTCATTTCCCGTGACACCCCCATGTGATGTATCGTGGGGATGCAAAAACGAGGTCAGAAGCTGGATGTCTTGCACTCATCAGACTTCTTTCCCATTCTCAGCCTTGGCCAGAAAACACGCTGAGCTGACATCAAGTTCCACAATGTTTGGCAAGGCTAGCAGATCCTTTGTGCAAAGTATGTGACTCTTTGCAATGGAATACACGGATCAAGCAATCCATTGCACAAAGTGCAGGAAGGCTGCAAGTCACATGTGCAGGTTGCCTGGTCAAATGCTTGGTGTGGAGCAGTCTTAGGGAAGAGAAAAAGCAGCCCAGGATCTGTGGAGCTGAACTGGGGAAAACCGAAGGATTCCAACCCCCGAATTGAATTTCTTCCTTCCTAACTGGAGGCATTGTGGGATATTAAAATGGCAGCTTGCTTTTGGGTGCTAATTGAAATTTGCTCCAGCAACTGTCAGGTAAGTCTTCCATGTGTGTGGCAGAAAGTGGTGGGTGGGGGAGAGTCCTGATGTAGGAGGGGCCCTCACAAGTCTCCTTGGAGCTAGCTGGGTCATTCTCTACTCAAATGTATGTATTCTATACCTTTAAAACCAATTTTATGAAACAGTAGCATTGACTGTGATGTAGTGGGGTTGACCTGGCCACCAGCTATAGCTTCCCGAGATGGGACTGTCCTTTGAAAACAAAGGCACTGCTCATCCCTGCCCTGTAGATTTGATATTATACAGACAACTGCTCTCATTTGTGGATTTGGAATCTCTGTAAAACCACCACATTGGAAGTAGCATTTAAAAGTCCCTTTTTGTCATTAGATATATTAATCATCATTAATCTAACACTCCCTACATCCACTTTCTAATTTGTTTGGCTTCAGTTACTCTGCGACGGAATGCCTTCTGCAGGAATAGAAAGCCCCATATACTTAGATAGCATGTTTTTACAGCACTCATTCTCCTTGTTGAGTAGTCAAGAGAGAAATTCAATTACTTTCCTTTCAGGAGTGAAACCCTGAAGATGGGCTATCCAGGAGACTATAGAATTGATGAGATGAGTAGAACTCAACCTACTAACTGTGTAAGTAAGTTCTGCTAACACAGTTGCATATTAAAATAAGATCATTGTGCTTAAAAGCCAAATATACAAACTGGGCACTCTTTACTTTCAGCCCTTCATTGGAAGGTCCAAAGGAGCTTGCATGGCCCTCTTAGTGACTCCCCATAAGTAAGTCATTTTAACACAATAAAACCAAGTGGTTGCAGGCCATTCACAGGGACCCACTGAAAAAGACACATCATTCTTCAGCCATCAAACAAAGCACAATTGCTTAGCAAATACTATAATGTATGGTGAGAAATATTTGGTCTCTTGGTTTGGGAGTTCTCTGATACAAGCTGGGCTGGCCTGTGCAGATGTGAGAGCTCCAACCAGTTCTCTAAAACAAGACAGAGAAAACAGCCTTTCAGTTTTCAGCCTTAAAATCCATGTTGTCATTGGTGGCGAGAGTTGGTGATTGTGGTGGTGCCTCTATTTGTACACCTGTCTCTCAGCATCATGCACTGGTTTACCTTTGGGCAACTCTGCCACGTTGTTTGCACTCTTGGGGGAAGGTGCAGGGAACGCAAAAGTGATTCTGCTGTGGCTTGTTCTCCTCACACCACAAATGATGCCTCTTTCCCATATCGCCAAATCTTCCTGCAATGTGAGCTGGCTTGCACAACATGTCAACACTTCATCAGCAAGTAGCTGACAATTAGTGGGTTGTTCTGTTGCCTGAACCAGAACATTCCCTGTACTGTGGCTTATTTTTCAGCCACAAGCTACTTTGCCAAGCCATGGTGGTTCTGATGGTTCTCAGGTCCATGATGCTTTCTTGTGTCGTTCAAACCCGCGAGAGCAATTTCATCATGGGTGGCAAGGACTGGCTAGTGAGCTTCTCACAAGTGACAAAAGCTCCACTGCTTTTTGCAGTCCTACCCTTCCTGCTACCTGTGGCTGTCCCTGCCCAGATCCGAGGATGAACCTTTTGAAGAGCAAATTGTCAGTGCCTCTAGGAGGCACAATGACATCATTATGAGGGACGTCAATTTCCTCAATATCTGCTGAGAGACAAATCCTGCCAAACGCAACTCCTAACATGTGTCGGTGATGACTTCATCCAACAGAAAGCAGAGGAAGGAACAAGAGGAACAGTTATCCTTGCCTTGATACTAACCCACAGAGAAGACCTAGTGGGCAAGCAGCAGCTACGGGAGCTCTGGGGGAAAGTGGCCATGCCATACTTGAATTCTCGGTTCTAAAGGAAGCAAAAGCCAAATAGAGCAAACATATATCCTGGATTACAAGAAAGCCAATTTGAACAAACTCAGAACAGTGATAAGTAAAGTCCCATAGCAAGAGACTAGAATGAGGAAAAGAAGTCCAAGATGGGTGGCAATGTTTAAAAAAGGAAATTCTAAAGGCACAATTACAAATAATTCCAACAGGGAAAAAGGATAGAAGGCAACAGAAGAGGCTTTTGTCAGTAATGCAAAGCTGAATGATGCTCTGGAAACAAAAAGGGACATGAATGGGAAGTGGAAGGAAGGCCAGGCTATGAAGGAACAAGACAAGCAGGTGGCACAGAATTACAGGGATGGCGTCAGGAAGGCTGCAGCTGGGAATGAACGGAGGCTAGCAAGGGATGATAAAAGCAACAAAAAGGCCTTCTTCAGATGCAGTGCTACCTTGGCTCACGAACTTAATCCTTCCAGGACTCTGGTCATGACCCAAATTGGTCATGAGCCAAGTCAAATTTCCCCATAAGGTTCAATGTAAATAAGGTTAATCTGTTCTTTAACTATTTTTTTAATTAGAAAAATGTGAAGCAAAGTGACAAAGAACAACAAAGATCGTGGCCATCTCCCCCCCCCCG